>NW_004955422.1:17952753-17984517 GCF_000276665.1 Chinchilla lanigera
TACCGGGAACCAATCTCATGACCTTGCGCTTGCCAGGCAGGCGCTTTGCCGCTGAGCTAAATCCCCAGCCCCTGATGTCGGGTATTTTGTGCCATGCATGGAGGACAGATGTTCAGCGGTGGGAGCATGAAGCATGTGGTGGAGATAGAGGTCTAGAAGGCAAATCATGGAAGGGGAGGATGAAAAACAGAAGGTAATGTGATTGTCTCTTCTACACAAAAGGGAAAATTACAAAACCTGTTTGTATGTAGGTATGAATGTATGTATGTATATATTTATAATTTTGATTTTTTTGACACAAGTCTTCTCAAGATTGGCTTTGAACTCAGTATCCTCCTACCTCAGTCTCCCAAGTGCTAACATTACAGGTGTGTGTCACTATGCTGGGCTTGGGTTGGTTAGTTTTATGTGTCAACTTGGTTGGGCCAAGGGATGCCCAGGTAGCTGGGAAGACATTATTTCAGGGATATCTGTGAAGGGCCTTCCAGAGATATACACAATTGAATTGGTGAAATGACAAATGCTGTGGTTGGGATATAGTCTGAGTATGTCCCGCAGGGTTTAGTGAGTTGGGAGCCTGGTTCTCAGTGTGGTGGTGGTTGAAGATAGTTTGGAACCTTTAAGATGTGGGGCATCATGGGAAATAACTAACTCATCAAATGTTTTACCTTTGGAAGGAATTGATGTAGCTCTGGTGGGACCCTGGCTTGTTCTTATGAGACTACTGTTGTCAAAGAGCAACCTGCCCCTCCTCTAGCTTCCTATCTTTCCACATGATCTCTTCCTCTCCAATACAATTTCTCACCACTGTGAAGCCATCTGCCATGACGTGATGGCAGCCAGGAGGATCCTTGCCAGAGTCAGCACCATGCTGTTCAGACTTTCAGCTCCAAAACTAAGAACATTCCTCATGCACTACCCAGTGCTGGGTATTTTATTGTAGCAACAGCAAACAGACTCATACAGTGGGTGTTGTCCAATCCATACAGGGCCTGAGCAGAACAAAAAGGCAGAGGAAGGTTGAATTCCCTTTCTGCCTGGCTGCTGTAGCTGGGACCTCAATCTTTTCTTCCTCTGGATGGGAACTTACACCATTAGCACTGCCAGTCCTCAGGCTTTCCACACTAGGATCCACACACCATGGCTCTCTGGCTCTCAGGCCCTCGAGCTACACCAGCTTTCCTGGTGGTGCCTATCTGCTGCTGATGCTGTTTCTGTGCAAAACCCCTGTACACTCTTTAAGCAGAAAAATCACATTTTGAGGGTTATGTGTGAGAAAATAGGTTTTCAACCTATTTGATGGAATTAAAACAAACAATTGGTTTTCATTCTTAAATAATACATTGATTTTCAAAATTGAAAGATAAAAAAATATGGCTTGAAAAACTACTTGGAGAGGAAATTGCAATATAATATTTCTTTGTTTCATATTAGACGCAAGCACTGAAAGGATGACTTGGCTGAGAATTTCAAATGTCAAGTTTTTCCCAAGGGCAGTTCACTACATTTTCCCCTCTTGCTGTGAGACGAGAGAATATACTGTAAAAAGAGGTGGTGCTCAGTCCCCTGTTTGTACAAAATATATGTGTATTAGTCAGGGTTTACTAGAGAAACAGATAGAACACAAGATATACAAATGTATAAGAAATTACAAAGATCGGCTTATCATGGTCAGCCACAGAGTTGGATGAGGAAGCATGCAGAGGGTGTCCGCATACTGGAGGCTGAAGGGTTCAGTCCAAGGTCTGGAGCTCACTGCAGTGTTCTGTGCAAGTCAGTACCGGGAGGCCAATGAGTCTGGATGTCCCTCCAAAGCCTCAGGCGGTCAAGGGGGGCAGACTTTTTGGAAGCAGCAGAATCTACAGTTTATGATTGATTCATCTTTTAACGCTGGGGCTGGGCGTGTGAGGGCTACACCTACCCCAGGGTGGGTGGCCTGCTTACAATATAAAGGGGAAAAAAAGAGGCCCACTCTCCCCTTTTGCTCTTGTTGCTTTTGCTGTCTTCCATCACCACGAACAGTTTCCCCTCTGCCAGCCACCCTGCCTCTGAGCCAGCAGGTTACAGATTGAAACCTCCACAAAGTGTGAGCTAAATAAACCTTTCTTTCCTTAATTTGGGACATCAGGTATTTTGTCTCAGCAACAAGAAAAGTAACTAAGACAATATGGCAAGAGAAAACATGTTGATTTCTCAAGGTGTTGAGACAGCACCAAAGTTAATGGTGGTTCTGAGATCTTCAAAACTGGGTTTTTACAAAACTCGTTTTCAGCCATTTACTGATCATGTTTGATTGTGTGCCAGGCACTGTGCTAAGTATTTCAGATGCTCGAGATCACAGGACCAAGGCTGAGGAGAGCTCAGCACCTGCTGTCCTCACTCCTGTACGTTCCTATCTTCCTGACATAAGTGAGCCTCCGTGGGAAAACTAACTACTGGAATTGATACATAGTTACTGCAGTGTGCACCATTGCTCCTCTGTCCACACCAGTTCACAGTCAGCAAACGGGATCACCAAAGGAAAGACTCTTGCTTGAAGTCGGGGAGCCTTTGTCCCAAGCACTGACAAACACTTGCCCTGGGCATCCAGAGAAGATTGCATAACTCAGACTCCAGTAAACAGCTCTCCAAAGGTCAGTGTTTGCTTTGCTTTGTGAATCTTGTAAATCATGTGCCCGTCCCATACTGAGGTTAACAGTACCAGCTTGGTTCCCACTCCACACTGATGCTCTTGTCCTGTTAAACCCATCGTAAGTTGCAAATAGCATAGGTTGGAATTGAGCAGCTTGAAAGAATAAGCATTCATCATCTCCACCCCGAGGCAGAAATTGGAGAGTGGTTTAGCCGGGTGGTTCCTGCTGGGCTCTCTCAGAAGTTTCCATCAAATAGTGGCTGCAGCTGCCACCATTTGAAGATGGTGGAGGATCCACTTTCAAGATGGCTTACGCGGGGCTGGGGATTTAGCTCAGCGGCAAAAGCACCTGCCTGGCAAGCGCAAGGTCGTGAGTTCGGTTCCCGGTACCGGAGAAAAACAAACAAAAAAAAACAAGATGGTTTACGCACCTGGATGGTGAGGCTGTGTCAGGAAACCTCAGGTGCTTGTCACCTTGACCCCTCCACAGGGCTGCCCGAGTGTCCTCATGGCATGGAAGCTGCCTTCCAAGACAGAGCAACATAGAGCCACATGCCTTTTATGACCTATCTTGTGTCATGCATCATCACTTCCACATACCTCAGAGTTAGAGTGAGTCCCTAAGGCTGGCCCTACCTCAAAAGGTAGGAAATTAGATTTCACATGGTGGTGGTGGTGAATTTGTGGAAATATTTCAGACCTACCATAGTCACTTTTAGCTGCGGGTACAGAAACTCAATTCCAAAAGAGTCACATGACCAAAGCAGAGGAAAGATAGAGATGGCCTCTCAGGGATTGGTACCAGGAACCTAAACTCTCCCTCCCTCTCTCTCTCTTTCTCTCCCTCCCGCCCTTTCTCTTTCTCTCTCCCTCCCTCTCTCTCCCCCTCTCTCTCCTCTCAACTCTCTCTCTCTCTCTCTCTCTCTCTCTCTCTCTCTCTCTCTCTCTCTCTCTCCCTCCCCTCTGAATCCACATTCTCACAGCCTCTTGACCAAAATGGAAGCTCAGGTCTCAGAGGGAGCTCCTGGCTCCTGGCCAGCTGCGTTTGTAATGGATCAGCAATAGACTCTCATTGGTCCAGCTTCATCATGTCCTCGGACCACTCACAGTGATCAGAGCTGAGACTCTATGAGTGGCTGGCCTTGGGCCACATGTCAAACCCTGTGCCCGGAAAGCAGGCATGGCATAGGAGGGGGATGCTGGGAGCTGCAGGAGTGCAGGGAGAGATGCACAAATGTGTGGCGAGGTCAAAGTAGGTGGCCATCCTGGTTGTGAATACAACTATTTCCTTGGCCGGAATTTTGAACCAGAGGTCACAATTGCACTATTTTTGGAAAAGCAAAAAAAAAAAAAGCAACCGCTTCAAACTCTCAAAATGGTAACTTCCTACAAGAGCAGGCTCACTGCTAGATTTCTGTGAAAACTTAAATATATGCCACCTGAACCTTGGAGAGGCCACCGCCTTCTTGCTGACACACTTTAAAGCCAGAACCTAGCCACCCGCACCACAGGTGGGTGAACCAAAAGACTTTATGTTATTTTGTTTCCCAGATGCTGTTCTAAAGGACAAGTCCCATGACAGTAAGTTCCAAGGGGAACAAACAAAGCTCATGCCTGAGGACCCAGGGCGACGTGTCTGCCTTGTGCTGGGAAATTCCATCTGGAGATGCACACGCTTCCCCCTTGCTTGGTCCAAAATCTTCCAACAGGAAAAAAGGTTTGGTACCAGGTGTGGGTTCCTTGCCAAAAACAGCTTCCCAGAGAAACACTGGGCCATTCTTGGGGCACGGTGTCCTGTGGATACCCTGAGAGGAGATCCAGGTTATAGGGCTCTCCTGGCTGCATCCCATGAGCTTGCATAGCTGGCTCACGCCACCCCAGCCAGATGGCCCAGAGGTTAGATGTGACCTATGCTTTTCCTTCAAAAATCCCTGAGAATATAAACTTGGCATCCACCTGCCAGGCTAAGTGGTCTCTGCCGCCTCTGGCTGCTGGATATGCCTAGATCAGTCTTGCTCCTGAGACTGGCCTCCCTCCCTGCTTTTCAGAGAACCACCATGAAAAGGTCTGGGAGTATAGCTGGTGGTGGCGGTGCGTGCCTGTAGTCCCACCAGTGGGGGAGGCTAAGGAAGGAAGTTGGCAAGTTCAAGCTCAGTTGGACAACTTAGTGACACTGAGACCATTTCAGAATTTAAAAAAAATTTACAGGGCTAGGATGTAGCTCAGTACAAAGGCCTTGAGTTTAATCCCCAAAAGAAAAAAGAAAGAAAGAAAGAAAGAAAGAAAAGGCTTGGCAGTCACTCAGACCTGAATTTGAATCACAGCTCAGTCATACATGTGTGGCCTCAGACAAGTTGCTTCATGACTCTGAGCTTCAACTTCAGCCCAGAGGGAGTTAGATGAGCTCATTCACTGTCCAAGTCCCTAGCACGGGGCCGGCATGCTGCGGTGGCACCAGGCCTGTGAGCCAGGACAAGTCTCCAATACCAGACTCTTGTGGACCCTTCTGTGTGGAAGGAAGGGGAGGAGTATGGAGTCCAAGCCCAAGGACGGGGTGCAGCAAGAGCCTGCTCAGCAGGAGTCGCTTCTTGCTGTTGCAACATTTCCACACAGGTGAAGAGGACCAGCCCCTCCCTTGGAACAGTAAGGCAAAAGTGAGGAGAGGAGGGTGTGGTTCCCGGAGACCAGCCAGCATGCCAGGCCCAAAGGGAGCTCTGGGGCACAGAGATGCCCAAGGGACCCAGACCACTGCAGGAGGACACTGGAGGGGACCACTGGGTAAGCAGAGTGCTGTGCACCACTGGGACAGAGGCTGGGAGAGCAAAGAGGAGCACAGTGACAGGGCAGGCTGGGGAATGCGCTAGAGGAGGGGAGCTCACATCCGGGAGGGCGGGCAGGGCCGAGGGATGGTCTTCGCCTTTAGCAGAGCTGGTCCACACTAAGGCAATGGGCATTCTGCAACTGTCTGGCTCCAGGCTGCCAGTGGGTACACAGCAGCTGCCCAGCTGCCTCTGGACTCTGACAGGAGGTGGTGGCATTGGTCCAGCCCAGAGAGGATGCACACAGGTGGGGCTAGTGTGGGGACCCTCAGGGTGAGGGTGAGGGTGAGAACTCTCAAATAGACAGAGGCTCCCCAAACCTGAAGGAGGCCCTCCTCTCCCTGGATTCCCAAGCAGCAAGAGGTCACTCAGAGCTCCAGGTTGCCTTCAGCCTGCCCCTCACACCTACGCTGGGAGTGTCCAGGTGTCTGTGACGATGGTAACACATGAGAACGGGCAACATGAGCATGCAGGGAAACCCCAAGTGTGTGTCACCCCGAGTGTGAGTGTACACTGAGGCCGCCTGAGAACGCAAGACCTTCCCAGCCAGGTGCCCAGGACTGGATTCACCACACAGAAAACAACTCTTGGATACTTTGATAGCCATTCTTTTCTTGGATAAAAGTCACTCCCTGGCTTGCTGTGGGGTGACAGACACACCCAGGAAGACTTGGGGTGGAGTCTTTAGCTCCCCTTTGTCTCCTGGCAGCTCCAGGGCCTAATGTTATTGCAGTCACCCAGATATCCAGCCCTGGGGAAAGGCTGAGGGCTCCTGTGTCCCCCCCCCCCCCGCAGCCCCTCAATGACCATAGCCAGCTTTCCTCTCGCCGTTTTTATTGGTTCCCTCTCCCCAGAGTCCATACAGTTCATATCTTGACATGAGCAGAGGTGGATTGGTTCACACGGTCCGTGGAGGCCAGGAAGGCCTCGGGAAGGCCAGGCACTAGGGCGCACCACACAGACTGAGGGCAGGGGGAAGCATCAAAGCAGCCAGGGCCAGGACCTGGCAGTTCGGCAGCAAGGCTGGCAGGTGGTAGTCTGTGAAAGAGATCTACAGGGCAGGGGGTCAGGAAGCCTAAGCCAGGTCAGAGGCAGAGCAGCTTTGGAACTGAACACCAACTGTTCCCTGTCTGCCCCTACTCTGAGCCTCAGATTGCTCTTCTGAGCAATGGACACAATGAGCTGGGAGGGGCCAGACCCAACACTTACCTGGTCACCCACAATGAATGCCTGTCCTCCCTTTGGGCCAGCAGGGTTTCAAAAGGCTTTAGATGCCCCTGAAGTTCCAACTTGGGTTTGCCTTCTTCCTGGCAACAGCAGTGATCCCAGCTGGGCACCTGTGGTCAGACTGATCAGGATGGCCTCCCTGCCTCTGATGCCCATGTCCCCAAGCACCAGCTCACCACCCCTGCTCACATAGCTATGGAGGAGGTGGCCACAGTGCCTGATGAGGCCCTTTACCCCACCATTCACCGTGCCCACCAGAGCAGCCCTCCCACTGGTCCTTGCCATACAGCCCTGGGTCAGCAGCCAGGCAGAGGATGCAGGTCCTGTCTTCTCCACCTCCAACTCCTGGGGCCTTAGCCATGAACCAGCAGGACCCCTCTTCGGTCCCTTACGTTGGAGGACCAGCTCTGCCCACCTTAGCGGCACCAAGCTCGATGAATGAGGAGTCTGTAGGCCCACCAGCTGACACCTTGGCCTGATTTCTGGGCATACCTGTTCCCCAAGTCTGTCCCCTAAGGAGGATCAAGGGTCTGATGTGTGCCTCCCTATTCTGTGACTGGCTATTTTAGGGGCCTAGACAGACTTAGATACCAAGGCTGGTATCCACATGCATCACAGGGCAGAATAGTACAGGGAGAGGAGGGGGCAAGTCCCAGCCAGAGGCCTCTGTCCCCGCCTTGGGTCCTGCTGAAATTGGGGTGGATCTACGACAGGGCTGCTCCTACTGTTCCCCATCCGCTGGTTGTTATACTCTCCTGGGATCCTGGGCTTTCCTGGATACCTTTGCCCTAATCTGGACAGAAGGAACAGCCCTGTTCCTGAGCTAGGTTCCTGCCATCCTTGAAGAAGGCCACAGGCCTGCTCATTGTGAGCGTGGGTTTTTCTGATTCAGGTGTGGCCAGAGTGAAAAGAAATGGGCAATGAGATCCACGTGGAAGTCCCTGCACATACAGCGCTGGTGGCATCCTCTGAGCTGTCATCTAGGGAATGGTGCACAAAGCTGCCAGAGCTGTACAGCCCTACCTTTGTGGAGCCCCACACCATCCCACGACCCTGCTGGAACCTGGGCCCTGCACCTTCCTCTGGGACACTTGGCATGTCCCCCAGCCCAGTAAGACTTCGTTGGCTACGGGTGCAACAGCCCAGGCCCCAAAACTCCTACCAGACACCTGTCAGGGATCCTTCTGGACTGAGCCAGTTAAGGCCTCAGGGTTCACCAAAGGAGAGGCCCAGGTGGCACAGGATGGCTTTGGACTGGTATAGGTTGAGGTCTCCATCCTGGAACTTGGGAAGCTGCCCAAACAGCTGGGAGCCATGGCTCCATCAGGGGCGCTGAACCTGGCTGGCCCCACCCTACTCTCATCCCCCTAAGGCCCAACTCATCCCCTAGACAGGTACAATCACATAGGGGACCTTCAGTGGACCCTGCCCCCGGGCTCCATGGTCACCACCTCCCCCTTCCAGCTCTGGCCCGGGTCAGCCAGCAGCATGGGCATGGCCTCACAGCACCCTGGGTGGAAGGGACAAGACAGTGCTGTGGGGAGAGACCCAGCCTCATCTGGGGAACTGCTGGGAGGGTGGGAAGAGGGAAGGGAGACAGGACAGAAACCCTGGCTTGGGTGCCTCCTGGGGAAGGGCGGAAAGTGTGGAGAAAAGATGGAAAATATGGCCCCAACCGGGCCTTGAAGAGAAGTGGGAAGCAACTGCACAGCGCCCCGGTGAAAGGAACAGTGACAGACTGAGGGAGATGACTATAATCCCTTAAGACTGCAGGCTCCCGAAGGACAGGTCCTGGCCCCGCCCCCTTGGCTATAGTCCCTCCCCTCCTCCAAGGCTCCGCCTCCTCCGGGCTAACCCCCCTGGCCGACAGATTGGCAAAGGAGTCCTCCCTGTGCTGTTTGTCCTGCAGAAGCCGGGGCCGGACCTCCGGAGGGGAAGTAAACGATGGTGTAGGGCGGCACTTGGAGAGACAGACAACACGATGAAAGAGGACCCGCACTCTGGCTTCAGGGTCCAGGAAGGCAGGCTGGGGATCAGACCCCAGGGACAAAGGGGTGAGTCCGCCTGGACCCCACCCCCACCGTGCAGATCCAACTCACTGGCGACATTGCGGTGGAATTGCAGCAGGAAATGGGGAGGCCACCCGAGGTCTTACAGTGTTAGTGCTATTCTGCTCCACCCTGTCCCTCCAGGAATTTGCCAAGTCATGAGGCTTGGTGTGGCAGGTTCTGACGAAAGAGGCTGTTGGGGTGATGGACGGCAGGACCCCACAGGCCCACCTGCCCTGCCACTGGTGCTCCCTGCCTGCAGGGCAGCGGCTTTGCTTTAAGAGGCACCCACACATAGCTTCACAAGCTGTAAAACAAATGCACAGCTCCTCGGGGTGGCCAAGACTGAGCTCCTGCACATTGCTAAATTCCCAGCACCAGCACACAATAGGTGTTCAATAAAGTTTGTCACATAAATGAATGCTATTGCAATAAATGTATCTATTTACACATCCTGCCTCCATGATGATAATAATAGCAAGGCCTTAGGGGCCAAGAAAGACTTCCTGAAGACTTGACATAAGTTACATCCCTAAGACTCATATATATAAAGGCACTATATAAATCTTCCTGTATTGGAGGCAAATCTAGACTCTTAGCAGCCCAGAGGAATCCACAGACAAACTTTACTTCATTAGTTTCTTGCCGTATGTTAAGCACCCCAATGCTCCCCACCCCCTGCACACCTCAAAATGGCTGTTGTTTGTCTCGAGCTCCTCTACAAATCTCTCATTTCTTGTTGAAGGTGCAGTGTGCGAGGGGTTCTATGCCACTGCTTGAAGCTTCTTTCTGTGGAGGTCTCTCCCCCATGATTTGTTTCGTTTTGTTGTTGTTGTTACAGGCATTTGTTCCTGTGAAACAGCTCAGGAAGGTTAAAGAAAAGCTTTCCTCCCCTGTGTAGCCTGCAGACCATGTCTTGCGTGAGTCTGAGGATCTGCACCTCCACACATAGGCTGGACCTGGGGTGCAGGTTGATACTCAGGCAAGAATGCCAGGGTCCCCTGGGCTCAGTCCCCTACCCAGGACCCCAGGGACCCCAGCTCAGTTCTCTGGATTATCCTTCTCCTGGGTGCACCCAAAGGGTATCTGATCAAAGTCACAAGAAAGAGGAGGTGCCCCGACAGTCCAGACTGCCCACCCCGAATATGGGGACCCAGGATGCCACTGTGATCAGGAGCACACACTGCAGCCAGGGCTCAGTCTTGGGGAGTGCTTTCTGCTTCCTCCCTGCATTCAAGCTCACAGCTCCCTGGGGCTGGGAGGGGGTGGAGGAGATGGTGCCAGAGCTGGGTTCTCATCCCTGACTCACAGCTGGAGGAACATCTGCCCAGCGTGGAGCCGCTTACAAAGAGCTTTCACATAAATGATCTCATTTCATCTCCCACACCCCAAACCTGGGAGGGAGGGAATCTTGTTCCCATTATGCAGACAAGGACACCAAGGCTCAGAGAGGGTCAGTCAACTGCTCTGGGCTGGAGCACACATGCCCTGTCTTTGTGCAGAAGTCTCACAGGCCTGAGAAAGCAGGTGCCATGGTTTGGGTAAGGGTCCTCCACCAGCCTGTGATGCTACTGGGACCTTTAGAAGGTGGAGCCCAGTTGGAGGTGGATGAAGTTAGGCCTCTGCGAGGGTGTGCTTGAAGGGACTATGCGGATGCAGCTCCTCCCTCTCTGATTGTTTTCTAGCTGCCAGGAGAGGAGCAGTTTCCTCCACCATGTGTTCCTACCATAATGTTCTGCTCGCCTCAAGCCCAAAGGCAGTGGGGCCAAGTGACCATGGACTGAAACTATGGGCCCAAATCACTCTTGCCCCTGTCTAGGTTGGTTTATTTCAGGTTCTTGTTATAGTAACAGAAAGCTGACTGGCACAGCAGGCTGAACCGTGTTTAGGTTGTCCCCCACCAGTGGGCGGGGGCACTCTGCTATGGTGTTCCAAGGGGCTGCATTTACCACAGTCCCCTGGCTCCAGGCCACCCTGGGGCCTCCTGTCCTCCTCTGGGTCTTTGAGACATTGCTGCTCCAGGCCAGCAGGCCAGGAACCTCACCCTGTCCATCCCCAAATCCAGCCCATGTGTGTGTCAGCATCTGTCTCTGGTGAGTTTAAAATACATAGGTAAACAACCTTACTATTATGTGAAATTCACCTTTGGGTACACTGTTCATCCAATGACTCTAGTATATTCAGTGTTATGCAACATCACCACTAATTCTAGAACATTTTCTTCATGCCTGAAAAAGAAGCCCCGTGACCATTAGCACCTACCCGTCCCACATTTTCTGGCAACCACTAATCTCCTTTCGGTCTCCATGGATTTGCCTGCCGTGGATGTGCCATATGAATGGAACCATACAGTATTTGTTCTTTAGTGTCTGGCTTCTTTCACTTCTCACATTTTCAGGGTTCATCCAGGTAGTGGCATATGTCAGTACTTTGTTTCTTTTCATGGCTGAAAAATATTACATTGTATGGAGATAGCATTTTTGCTTATGCATTTGTCAATGGATACTTTGGTTGTTTCACACTGGCTACTAAGTATAATGCTTCCAGGGATATTTATGTGAAAGTTTTTGTGTGAACTGATCTTTTCCCGTGAGTCCATACCTAGGACAGGACTTGCTGGGTCATGTGGTCACTCACTTTCATGCCGTACCCACAGAGGCCACATCATTTGAGAACCCCACCATCCACATAGGAGGTTTTCAGGTTCTTCCCATCACCAACACTTGTTATTGTCCATCTTTTATTTAGCTACTCTAGTGGATATGAAGTCTGTCTCAGCATGGTTCTGTATGGTGCTTACCAGGTACCAAGCTTAGGGTTTAGCTTGTGGGGAGCAAGGTGGAGAACAAGCCACCATCTTTGCTACCAGAGGAATCACAGTTCAGACTGGAGGGAGAGAGACAGTCTTCATTCATACATTGATTAGTGTCAGGCAATCAATGACACTGAAAAGGTAAGATATGGCTTCTACCTAAGAGTCTCTTAATGAAGAATAGAAGACCACATGCAACAATCCACCTAGCTGTTTTTCCACTTCCACCCAACTATCTGTCCATCCACCCAGCAATCAACATTCAAACACTAGTGATTCGAAGCATCTATACACCTGTTAACCCATCCAGTCATCTTCCACCTGCTTATCCAGCCATCTCTTCACATACCCTTCTATTCATCCAACTAACCATCTATCTATGAAATTATATATTTATCCATCTACCAACTATTTATCCCATCAAATCAGCTATCCAGCCATCCAACTTCCCCTCCACCTACCCATCCATCCAGTCATCTTTCCATCCATCTGTCCATCCATCATCCATCCATCTGTCTACCAATCATCAAACCACTAGTTCACCTGTCCTAGACACTAGAGGTAGGACCCAGCTTAGTTAAATCAGGCTGGGCAACATGCAGTCACCAAGATGAATGCTCTAGGACTCTGTTCATCGTATGCAAGTTAGGAGGGAATTCCATGCCATGCTGTCTCCTCCCACAGGCACCAAGCTTTTGCTCCCAGATTGAGAGCTCTCACTCACTGTCCTCTAACCAGTTATAATACCGACTACTTTGGATTGTACTTTGGAACACACATTTCTCATCTTTCCAGAGGCAGATACTAGGTCAACCCCCATTTTTCAGATAAAGCGACTGAGGCTTGGAGAGATGAAATTCATTATTTGGGTCACACAGCAAGTACCTGGGAAACCCAGCCCTGCAGCCACTTTCCACAACCTCATAGAAAACAGATGAACTGGTCTGGCATGGTGGTGCATGCTTATAATCCCAGCACTTGGAGGCGGAGGTAGGCGAATCACCACAAATTCGAGGCCAGCCTGGGCTACATAATGAACTCAATGCCAACCTGAACTGCATAGTGAGATCTTGTCTTGATAAAAAAGAAAGAGGGCTGGGGGTATAGCTCAGTGGCATAAGCGCCTGCTTGGCAAGCGCAAGGTCATGAGTTTGATCCCCGGTACCACAAAAAAAAACAACAACAACGATAAAAAAGAAAGAAAGAAAAGAAAAATAAAACAGGTGAACTTTATGAAGAATGTTTTCAGGGATGCTGTTGCCTAGGATGCTGGTGCAGGGCTGGTCTCTAGGTGCAAAGGCTAAAGGAAGCTGAACACTAAGTCACCGTGAATCGTAAGGAGTCTGTCCCACCCTTGACCCCTGACCTCCTGGCCAGCATCCATTCTCCTCCCTGTCCAGGCCTGTCCTCAGATCTCAGCCCTGCCTCCGGGCTGTGTGTAGGCTGTTCCTTCTCCCTGCATGACCAGTCCTGTCCCTTTCTGCAGCCACTCCCATCACACTCACAGACCTGGTCACAGCAAGGTCTCCTGTAGACAGCCTGGGGACCGTTCCTCACTTCCCCATCCACTATAATTCTGCTTTGCTGACTGCGCTGTTCCTGCTGGGTGGAAGGTTCCAGAAGCAGGGACTGGCTCTCAGCAGCTGGGAGGGCACAGAGCAGGGCTTGACAAATATTGGCTAAAGATCCAGCCCTTCTGAAATCATCTCTGGCCTCTTGCCATTCATACTCTCCACAGAGGCTACCAACTCCTCCCTCATGAGGGCCTTCACCCACTAAGCCCTGAACCTGACACACTACAAGTTTAAGACTGACCCCTGTGGCAGACCTCAGCACTCACCCAACATCAGGCCCAGGTGAAACATGGGCAGACAATGCCTAACAGTGGTGGCAAACCTATGGCACGTGTGCTGCAGTGAGTTGTTATCATCGAAAGCTCTAAAAGGTTCGCCAACACCAGCCTGGAATGCTGCCCCTTCTCCTCAACCCCTCCACCATGCTTCCCCAGTACCTGGGTTGGTGCCTGCTAAGTGCATGGAGACTGCCCAGTGGCTTTTTCTGAATTAGATGTGCCTGAGGACAGGGTCCTTTGGGAGGCAGAGTCTATCATGTGGCCCCAGGGCTGGCTCCCTGCACCCCTCAGATGTTGGCTGAGGGAATGCATGAACGGGTGGCCAAGAGAGGCCAAGGGGAGCAGAGCCACCAGCTCAGGTGGCAGACATCTGGTGGGATCTGGTTCCCTGGGACAAAGGCCAGTGCAGGGGGCAAGTGAATAAATCATGAGAGGCCCTGAGCAGGGCCAGGCAGGACAACTGACCTCATTCTGGAAGTCGAGGAGAGGCCGCTGGGTGGTGAGTGGGCTGGGGGCATGACGAGGGGGCACAGGAGGCCAGCAGAAGCTGTCTGGCCACCTCCACCCTTTTTCCTTGAGAAGCAAGAGCTTGCAGGTCAGCAGGACCAGGTGGGGGTCACGGGCAGGAGGCAGGGAGGTGGGGAGCACAGAGGTACCCCAGGATCTGGGTAGAGGCAGGAAGGAGGTGACCTGCATTTCTAGAATCTTGGGGTTACCCTAAGAGGGGAATGTGGGGAGAACAGAAAGAGCAAGGTTGTAAAAACAGACTAAGGTGAGAAAGAGGTACAGAGAAGCTGCGGGGCAGAGACAGAGATAGTGGTAGGGATGAGAGGGATGGAGAGTGAGTCAGCCACATTGCGGGGAGGTCAGGTTGGGGACTCTGAGCCAGGGAGATGAGGCTGAACATGAGGGAGAAGGAGGGACATCCAGCAGGAGCTCCAAGGAGAGAGCGGGAGGGCCACAGCAGGGGAGGAAGGGGAGAATTTCAGGGAAGCTATGCAGGCTAACAGAGCTGTGAGGGACAGTGGGGGGAATAGGGCATCTCAGGGACACAGGGCTCTGGTCGGCCGCCAAGGAAGGACCATGGGGAGCCACAGCCACAGCAGCCCACTGAGCCACCTGCCCACAGGACAAAGCAGCACCAGAGGAGGTGCCAAGCCCGCGGGTCCATGGCCCTGCCACAGGGCGCAGCAGACAGCAACATCCCCTTGAGGGACCCCAGCCCCTCTGCAGGGGCTCCAGGTCCCAGCCAGACCCCCACCAGCCCAGCAGCCAGCCGGCGAGCACTTCTCCAGGAGCTCGAGGCTCAGGTGCAGGCAGCCTATGGGCAGGTAAGGGGGATGGAGGGGCCGTGAGGGCATCGCAGGGTCTCCTGTAAGACAGATCAGGGCCAAGTGTATGAGAGGACACAGGAGGCACACGTGGATGGAGGGGTCAGTCTTTGGGTCAGCAGAGGCCAGGGGGAGCCTCTTCCCTACCTTAGTGTTTACTGAGCTGCTGCTTATGGCACCCAGAGGCAGCATCCTTCAGCTCCTGGTGCAAGGGTGGCAGGCTGACCCAGGCCAGGGTGCCAAGACCAGCGGGCTGGGTGCACTGTGGGAAGGGATCAGGGGTCCTGACAGGGGTCTCCTCTCCTAGAAAGGCCGAGGGGAAGGGTCTGCTGTGTTCATCATCCCTGGACTCACTGCTGTTTTGCAGGGACAGAGGCCCAGCCACCCTCAACCCCCACTCCCAAATTCTTGCCTCCTCCTTCCAGGCCCTGGCCTGCTTCTGAAGAAACAAAATCTCCCCTGATTGGGAGATTAGGGGTGGGCATGAGGGGAGAAGGGTGCAGCAGAGGAGACCCTCAGGAGAAAGCATGGGGAGACTGTGCCTTCCAGGGGGCCTTGAGCCCCAAGGGGCCCCCCCTTACCAGCAGAGATGCTCAGAGATAATCCCTGATTAGGACCCATTCGCCACTGGGCCCAGGGCCCCCCGCCTGACCACCCGCCCCCAATCTTCCCCACAAAACCCTGGGAAAATCCCCGGCAGTGCTCCCAGGCTCTCACTGGGAGCTGCTGGAGCCTGGCAGCATCCGCTGCACCAGGACTCTGGGCCTGGTATGGTTCAGGGGCCTATGGGGAACTGTGCCAAGTGGCCCCGGCGCCGGGGCCCCAAGGTAGGAGGGCAAAGGGGGAGCAGCCAAGGTCAGGAGATTGGGTGGGCAGAGTCCTGCTAGGGCTGAGCTGGGGTTGGAGGTAGGCATGGCCTCTGGATGGAGGGGTTGGCCGCTCATTGTCAAGTGAGACTTTTTTCTGGGGCACCCCAGGTGCAGACCCAGCCTGATCCCGGTTCACACAGACGGCTGGTCTCCCCCTGCTATGCTGACCAGGGCCCCGCTGTCCGTCCCTGCAGGGCCTGCTCTCTGCTAGCCAGCTTTGGAAAGCTGGGTCTCGCTCAGCCACTGGCTTCCTCAGTGACCCTAACTAAGTCCTTCATCTTTTCTGTGCCTCGGCTTGCCCAGCTGGGCAGTTAGGGAATAAGCCCTTCTAGTCTACAGTATTAATGGGTGAGGGTTCTGTGCACCCCAAGCCCCTTCCTCATGATCCTGTGCTGGGTTCCAAAGAGCAGAATGGCGGGCTGGGGTGGGGGAGGGGAGGGGCTTCAGGCCATTACCCAGCTCATGGCCGACTCTGCCGCAGGACCCCTGGCAGTGGCCCCGTTCCCCCAGAGGGGGCTCCTGCGGCAATGCCAGTTCCCGCCCCGAAGAGCAGGGGGCCGTCCAGGGCTACTCGGTGCTTGGCAGCCTGGTGGGGCCGGCCTGTATCTTCCTTCGGCCCAGCATCGCCGCCACCCAGCTCGTATGTACAGCCACCCACCCTCCAGCCCACAGCCTTGTCCCTTCACTTTTTCACTCCTTGAACAGAAGGGAGAGGATGGAGGGGCCCTCAGAGCAGGGGCACACCAGCCCAGCAGTGGGGGCTGAGGAGTCAGAGAGTGATGGTTCAAGGGACAGAGAGCGAGCACTGGAGACTTCCAGTACACGAAGCCCCATCTGAGGTTCTGCCAGACCCCCACATCTACCTCTGGCAAAAGGAGTTACCCAGAAGAGGGGAGCGAGGGGCAGAGAGGCCCTCAGAGCTTCCTAGGCCAGTGGCATGGAAGGGGTCACCCAGGAGGCCCTAGCCAGTGAGCAAGCAGACCTGAGCCCCGTGTGAGTGGTGTGGTGGGGCCTGGGTGGTCCAGGGAACTCCTAACCCATCTCTGTCCCCTAGGATCGGGATCTGCGGCCCGAGGAGATCGAAGGTAAAGAGTTTGAGAAGAGCTTGGTTTCCAGAGGGGGGCATAAGATGGAAGATGCAGAAGGAAATAGAGCAAGGAGAAGGTTACGGAGGATAGGCTGAGGCTATGGGACTGAGCAAGGAGAGGCCGCAGACCCTCCCCTCTCCAGCCGTCAGCTCCTTGGAAGGGAGGGGCAGGGGCCTCTTTCATAAGCATCCATTCAGCAGCACTTCCTGAGTGTCTGCGATGGCCTGGCCCTGCACCGAGCACGGAGAAGCATGGAACACTGGGCCAATCTGGCCCGAGCCCTCTGGGACAGACGGCAACACATCAGCTGCAAGTACAGACAGTGCCAAGGGCTCGCAAGGAAATGAGCGAATGGGCTGGCAGGGAACAAATGTTCAGGGAAGGCTTCCTTGAGTAGGTGACAGAGCCAAAGAGGAGGGGAGAGTGCTCCAGAGTGTGGCCTCTATGAGTCAAGGATTTGTCTTCCTTCTTTCCCTCTCTCCCTCCCTCCTTTCTTTCCTCCTTCCTTTTCTCCTTCCTTCCTTCTTCCTTTTTTTTCTGCTGTCAGATCCTCAGAGCAGAGCCTAGCACATAGCAGATGCGCCTTAAATATTTGCTGAAAGAAAAAAATTTAAAACAGTGTTGAAGGACTAGGTGTAGTTTAGTGGTAAATCCCTTGCCTAGCATATGTGAGGTTCTGGGTCACACACACACACACACACACACACACCAGCCCGTACAAATGCCCTGAGATGTCAAAACAGGAACTGATTCTAGAAAGGGATTACTGGGTGACTAGACCAGAGGAAGAAGGACGGGCTGGTGCAGACGGGGGTCCAGAGGGCTGTGGGAGGACTGATCCCACCCTGCCTGGCAGAGCTGCAGGTCGCTTTCCAGGAGTTTGACCGAGACCGGGATGGCTACATCGGCTATCGGGAGCTGGGTGCCTGCATGCGGACCCTGGGCTACATGCCCACCGAGATGGAGCTCATCGAGATCTCACAGCAAATCAGTATGTGTCTCAGAACTGCCCCATCCTAGTTCTGCAGATGCCCTGGCCAGGACCAGAAAAGCTGACAGCCGGGACCCAGAGGTGACTGCAGAGCTCATCCCTATATCCCAGGGCCCAGAGCCTAAGACATTCCCTCAAATCTCATCATCTTCTGTGAGAGGCAGGGTGAGGACCATGTTGCCCCCTTCACAGATGAGGAAAGTGTGTCTCTGTGCAGTGAGGTAATTTGTCTAAGGTTACACAACATTGGAGCCAAGACTTGATCCCAGCCAAACTCTTCAGGAAAATCGGGGAAAGCCCCAGCGAGCTTTGAGTGGCTTTCCTTTCATCTTTGGCCAAATCCAAGCCTTGATTGGAGGGTGATTCCCATCAGGAAGAGGGAGGAAGGGCCCAGGTATTAATGAGGCAAGTGGGGAGGGCAGGGGCAGTAGTGGGGGGCTGTGGGCACAGGAGGGAGGGCTAGGTGCTAGGCTGGGGTCTCCAGCAAATGGACATGACTCCCAGGTGGCGGGAAGGTGGACTTTGAAGACTTCGTGGAGCTGATGGGCCCCAAGCTGCTGGCGGAAACAGCAGACATGATCGGCGTCAGGGAGCTTCGGGATGCCTTTCGAGAGGTGCGCAGAGTCCGGGCTGGGGTGGGGGTGCTGCAGCTCCACAGGGAGTGAGGGGCTGAGCAGATGCCTGACTCAGTCAAAGACCCAAGCCACAACCAACACCACCACAGTTTGACACCAACGGGGATGGCTGCATCAGCATAGGGGAGCTTCGGGCTGCCCTCAAGGCCCTGCTGGGGGAGCGCCTCAGCCAGCGGGAGGTGGACGAGATTCTGCAGGACATCGACCTCAATGGAGATGGCCTGGTTGACTTTGAAGGTACCATCTGCTGCATTTAGCAACACACCCTGGAAGGTTCTTACCAGATAAAGCACACAAGGAGGGTTAGCTCTGCGTCAGACCCTATGCCAAGCATGCCCATGCCCTCTCCTAGTAATAACCACTGCAAACCCCAAGGGAAGGGACCATTGGTATCACCATATGCAAGAGAGGAAATCAGTTCTTGGGAAAGCTTAGGTGTTTAGCAAAAAGAAATGGATGGAACCCAGATTGGAATTTGGGGCAGCTGATCTGGAATTCAGTTCCTTCTCCACACAGGAAAAACAAAAACTAGATATGGTGGTAGATGCCCGTAATGCCAGCACTCTGGCAGGCTGAGGCAGGAGGATCAAAAGTTTGAGCCCAGCCTGGGGCAATTTAGCCAGACCTGTCTCAAACTAAAAAATAAAAAAGAGGTGGGATTGTAGCTCAGTGAGAAGTCTCTGGATTCAATTCCCAAAACTGAAAACAGAGAGAGGGGGAGAGGGGAGAGAGAGATTAAGTAATAGGAAGCCAAGGAAAATATGTAGAACACATTCTCCACTCAGGCATAGTGGTGCATGTCTATAATCCTAGCACTCAGGAGGCTGAGGCAGGAGGATCACTGTGAGTTCAAGACAAGCCTGGGCTACATAGCTAGTTCAAGGCCCACCTGCACTACAAAGCAAGACCCTGTCTCAAAAGAGACAGGGGGGAAGGAAGGAAGGAAGGAAGGAAGGAAGGAAAAGAAAGAAACAAACAAACATTTGCTTCTGAGTTTCCTAGTGGCCAAACCAAAGAGGAAGACCTGTCAGTTACAAAAATTTTTTTGTCCTTAAGAAAAAGTTCTCTGTTCCTGAGGCCTACTCCCTACCTGACCCAAGGAATGTCCCTAAAGGCCTTCCCCATAACCACACTCCTGCCCACTGCAAGGTGGGCAGATTGGCCACACCTCCAGTGGGGTCAGGACATTAGGCCCAAAACTTTGACTTTGTCCTGGCAGAATTTGTGCGAATGATGTCTCGCTGAGCCTGTACAGAAGCTGGAGGCAGCAAACAGGACTGGAGGACCACAGCCTCTTCAGATTGAGTGTGTTCCCAGAAGTCCATCCTGTACAGCTGGGATCCTCCTCCACCCCTGCCTACCGCCACCCCTTACCCTATCTCTGTTTGTCTGACAATAAAGCATCAGTATGCCTGGGAAGATGGCTTTTGCCTCTCACTTGCATATCTTGGAGGCCCCAAGAGCCAAGCCCTGGGCTGATGTCTCAGACCACAAACCTTAAGCTGGACTGTGAGCTCCAGGTCAGTGGGAACCCACAAAGTTTTCCTCTCTGGATCCTAGGTTCACCCCAGAGCTGAAGTCAAGAGACACAGCTGGATGGGTAAACTGAACATGTTCTGGAGTCCAGATGTATTTTTCCCTCTGCATTCTCTCTCCTTACCCTGACAATGGTCCCTGCCCCTCAAAGATTGCATTAGAGGGTGGAGGAAGTGCCCAGGGCAGGCTTTTCCCAGCCTGATCATATTACTGCTGCAGCAGCCTGCAGGGGACCCGTTCAGAGCTCCCTTCCAGAGGGAGGGAGCTCCAGCGAGTTAGTTTGGGAAAGGCTGGTCTGGGGGCACTTCAGTTTTATGGCTCACAGTTCACTCCATTTGGAAGCCCCCAGCCACTGACCAAGCACAACTGGGGAACCAGGACCTGACTATTTCTGCTGCTACTGAGCATTTTCTGCCTGAGCAACCCTTTAGGTCAGCCAAGGTGCAACTGGGCCCTGCTGGAAATCGGAGGTCCTTCTGCTGTTCTTGTTCCCCTACCTTCCTTTCTGCTCTGCCTCCTGGGGAATCCACATATACATGCACTCACTCACAGCATACCCCAGGCTTCAGAGGAAACAGAGATATTGTGTCTTAGTCATCCCTGCTGCTATAACAAAATGACTTAGACTGAATCAACTATAAACTGCATGAATTTTTAACATGTACTATTCTGGAGGCTGGGAAATCAGAGGTCAAGGCATGGGTAACCTCTGTCTGGTGAGGACCTGGTCTCTGCTTCAAGATGGTACCAACCGTATATCCTCACCTGGCAGCAGGGCAGAAAGTGCAAACATGCCTACCTAGTTCCCTCCAGACATTTTATAAGGCCCTAATCCAAAGAGCCCTCATGGCCTAATCACCTCTTAAAGGTCCAATCTCTGTTACTTTTGGAATTTAGTTTCAACATGAATTTTGGAGGGGATACGAACATAAAAACCAGAGCACTAAGTCTAAGCGAGTTATCAGAGATCATGTAGTCCCATTGCCTTCTCTCCATGTGCTAATGTGTTGTTCTAAAATACTACTTAGCCAGGCCTGGTAGCACACACCTGTACTCCCAGCACCAAGGAGGCTGAGGCAAGAGGATTACTTTTAGTTCAATGCTGGCCTCGGCTACATAGTGAGTTTAAGATCAGCCTGAACTGCACAGTGAGACCCTGTCTCAAAAAAACTAACTAAATAACTACCTAACTTATTATTTAATTAATTAATTAATAAAAATGCTTATACTTTGTCTTATCTAGGCCAGGTATGGTGGCACACCCCTGTGATCCCAGCACTCGTGAGGCTAAGGCAGAAGGATCGCTTCAAGTTCGAGGCCAGCCTGGGCTACAAAGTGAACTCAAGGCCAGCCTGAACTATATAGTGAGACCCTGTATCAAAAGAACAACAACAAAAAAAAAAAACCACAAAACTTTGTCTCATCCAATTCAAGACCTGGCTGTGAACTCTCATTGCCCCAAGTTAATCAAGGGTGTTTGCCAAGACCAGAAGCTCCAGCAGGATGAGGGACTGGCATAAAGTCACACATCATGAAGGAAGATGGGACCTGCACCCAGATCCCCCTCAGGGACTCCAAAGCCACAGTGTCAACCAGGGAGGGTGCCTCAGGGACAGGATGATCCCAGAACAGTTCTCAGCCCCTTCCAGCTGCAGAAAGAACTCGTCTGCAGCTCCTGCCTGCTGGGAGGAAGGACCAGCCCTGACCTTCCTGGTCAAGAAGAATTGGGAGCTCTTGCTTAGAGCCCTGGTGTTCACAAGGGGGGATAGAGCAGGCAGCCAGTCACTAGTGCCCCGCCCAGCCTGCAGCCTGGATGCCGAGGTGCCAGGCCTGGCTGCAGCAGCCCCAGTACCACTTGCCTGGCAGATCCCAATTAATCCTTAATCCTCAATTAGATGATCCCCCCTGCCAAGCTGGCAGCCCAGGGATGATGATGAGGTGCCCCAGGCCAGTGGCTTCTCAGGGAGCCTCACAGCTGGCACAGATGGTATCGCTGTCTCAGATGTCACTGCAAGGCCTGGGCATGGGAAATGATGGGCACAAGCCAGGGAGAATCAGAACCTCTCAGGCTCTCATCCCTCCCCAGCCCACAGCCCAGCAGACTCCATGGCTGGGGCTGTGGAGAAGGCTTGGGAGGCTACAGAATGTCTGCTGGGCCCAGGCATGGTGGTGCATGCCTGTAATTCCAGCACTCAGGAGGCTGAAGCAGGATCGATGTGAGTTCAAGGCCAGCCTAAACTACATAGCAAGACCCTGTCTCAAAAAAAAAAGAATGTCTACTGGTCCAAAAATATCCACAGCCTCTCCAAATCTCATACATTCCCCCACCCCAAAGTAGACAACAGCTGAAGCAGGGGTCAAGGCCAGGCAAGGGACAGCAGGGAAGCTGAGGTCACAGTGAGCCCAGAGCTTATTCCCTGCTAAAGAGCACTTGCTCCACTGATGATTGACAGGGCAGGCCTGAGCCACTAGAACTGCCAATTTTCCCAACTCTGTATATTCAGAGTCATATTACACTTACTGTAAGTATTTTGAGTGTAACATACATTCAGTAGGTATGAAGTGCACAGCTCAATGAGTGTTTGCATGTATATGTGCCCAGATAACCATCACAGGTCGAATGTTACCTATTTTATATTACAATAAATTTAGACTTACAGAATTATCATGAAGATAATACATATAGTTTCCTGTATACTCTATACTTAGCATACCCCATGTATTAGGGTTCTCCAGAGAAATAATCAGTAGGATACCTACATGCAGAGGACAGATAGATAGACAGACAGACAGATATAAATATAGATATCCCTAGCTGGGTGTGGTGTTGCACACCTATAATCCCAGCACTTGGGAGGCTGAGGCAGGAGAATCACCATGAATTTGAGGCCAGCCTAAAATACACAGTAAGACCCTGTCTCAAAACAAAACAAAAAAAAATATAGATGTCCCACTGGAGAGAGCAGATTAAAGGACATTGGATCATGGGTACCAAAACACAGTGACAAAGAAGGAGTAAGTTCTGTGTTCCACAGCAGGTTGGGATGACTGTAGTTCATAATAACCTATTACATAGTCTATGAAGATCTAGAAGAAGGAAATGTGAAAGGCCTAGACAGCTGTTAAAAATGACAACAAGAAAAATGTTGATTACCCTGATTTGATCAGTGCATACTATATCCACTCACTGACATATCACACTGAATCCCATGAATATGTACAATAAATACGTGTTAATCAAAAATAAAATAAAATAATATAAGATAAAATAAAATTGGGCCAGGGATATAGCTCAGCGGCACAGCACTTGCCTGGCAAGCTTGAGGTCCTAAGTTCAATTCCCAGTACCAAATAAATAAATAAAATTAAATTAAGTGGTGCAGGGCTGGGGATATAGCTCAGCAGCACAAGCACCTGCCTGGCAAGTGCAATGTCCTGAGCTCAATTCCCAGTACCAAAAAAAAATAAAATAAATTAAATGGTGCAGTAGTACCTGCCTATAATCCCAGCTATTGGCAAGACTCAAGCAGCAAGATCACAAGTTTAAGGCCAGCCTGGGCAACTTAGCAAGGATGTGTCTTAAAAGAAAATAAAAAATAAGAGTTGGAGATGTAGTTCAATGATAGAATGTTTGCATAGGCTACTATGCATGAGGCCTTAGCTAAATCCCCAGCACCTCACACACACACACACACACACACACACACACACACACACACACATACACACGATAGATATCCACTGGCAGTTCTTTCAGTTAACTTACAGATCCCTTTGATGTGCCCCCATCATTGTGTGCAAGCACTTGTTTTTGCACTTTCGTCCTTTCTGGCACCACCAGATGCTCCAGGCCCATTTTTTGCATTTCCTGCCCAGGTCTCAGAAAGAGCTGCTTCTCCAAGAAACCCTAGTTCATCTTCCTGGAAAATGGAACTTGAAACAAGATCTGGCACTACATTCATTGCTAAGTGCTAATTGCTCCTAAGCCCTCTCAGCAGCTAGAAAGTGTTTATATACCATCTAGATATACATTTGTAAATAGCTATGTATAAGCAACTGGATCTATCAATTAAGCCACCGATGAGTTCATATTGATTCCTCCAACCCTACTCCATTACACCTGGATCATTCTCACCTCCTGCCTTGCTTACCTGAGAAACATGACTCCCACAACCCACCCTTCCTTCCTGACCAGTTCAGTGTCAATCCATACTCCAACGGAAGCACCTTTATCAATGAAACTCCAGTGTTCACTCACTAGGTGTGCTACCTTTTGCCTTTAGACCATTTCCCACCATCCATTCATTTCCTGGTCAGTGCCCCTGGAGTGACAATCATCGCATACATTTATGGTGCAGCTAGTTCCGCAGGTCACAGTCTGCCCTCCATCCTTGGATGCACTGACCTCCTAGATGACTTTTCAGATTAGAAGCTTAATCACTCTTCTAATAAAATTCTCTATACTTCACTATTCAGTCTTTCCCCCACCTCCTGGCAACCAGAAACCTGTGTAATTTTCCCTTTTCAACTGGGAGTAGTACATATCTGTAATCTCAGCATTCCAGGTGGCTAAGGCAGGAGGATCACAAGTTCGAGCCCATGGGGTCTTGCATGTTCCCCAAAGGCCTATAAATTGAAGAGCTGGTCCCCAGCCTGAGGCATAATTGGGAGTGGCAGAAACTTTAGGAGGTGGGGTCTATTGGCACAAAGTTAATCTCCGAGGGTGTGAACTTGAAGGGGGTATTAGGACCAGGCACTTCCTCTTCTTCTCCCCTTTTTTTCAGGGGTTTGGGGAGACAGAAGGTTCCCAGCAACCATGAGGTAAACACGCCTCCTCTGCCACATACTTCCTGCCATGACACATTTCTTTGGTGCAGGTTCAAAGCAACAGGGCCAAGCAACCATGACTAAAATCTCTGAAATCATGAGCCTAAATAAAACTTTCCTCCTCCTTTTAAGTGGACTCTACCAGGTATTTTGTCACAATCGTGGAAAGCTGACTAGTACAAAGGGAATCAGAGTTGCCTCCAATTTTGGAGATTACAAAACTGCTAGAAACATTCACACACACACACACACACACACACACACACACACACACACACACACACACATTTTTGTGAGCGTATACATTTTCAAATCAGTTGAGTTAATCCAGGAACACAGTTGCTGGGTTATAGCTAAGACTATATTTAATTTTGAAAGATGCCACTAAACTGTCTTTCAAAGTGGCTGTGGGGGTCTGCATTCCCACCAACCATGAATGGGGGTTCCTGTTGTTCCATATCCCTACCAGATTGTTGTGATCAGTTTGTGTTTTATTTCTTTAGTCTCTCTCTCTCTCTCTCTCTCTCTCTCTCTCTCTCTCTCTCTCTCTCTCTCTCTCTCTGTGTGTGTGTGTGTGTGTGTGTGTGTGTGTGTTTGAGACAGGGTCTTGCTATGTCATCCAGGTTGGCCTCGAACTTGCGGTGGTCCTTCTTCCTCAGCCTGCCTTCTTTAGCCATTTTAACAAGTGTATGGTAGTACTTCCTTGTTGTTCATCGATTCTTTCCTCAACATCTTATTATAAAACATAAAAGTGAAAATAATTATACAGAAAGACAATGTTGGCCACTAATATAAAGTTTTAAATTACTGAAGAAGCCAACAAACCCATCTGTAGGCTGAATTGAGCCTGTGAGCTTCACTTTTGAACTTCTAATTTGGAAGTTGTCATATTAACAGCCTCCAAAAATGCAGGAGCTGAGCTCCAGGCCCAGGGCCTGGGAGAAGAGGGATCCCCTAAAAGACTGACCGAGAAGCTCATGTTAGCTTTCCCCAGGTGGGCAGAGTCCTCTGCCTGGGAGAGACCACCATTGTCACCATGAACCATTCTTCAAGGGGGAAATATATGTAAAACTTTAACACAAGGTTCAGTGAGGGCCCCCAATACATCCCTCCCCCAAACAGAGGTGCATATTTGGGTCCCCCACTAACTCATATGGAAGCTATGGGGGCTGGGGATTTAGCTCAGCGGCAAAGCGCCTGCCTGGCAAGCACGAGGTCATGAGTTCTGTTCCTGGTACCGGAGAAAAAAAACAAAAACAAACAACAACAAAAAAAAAAATACAGAAGCTGTAACCCCTTGTGTGACTGTATTAGAGATGGGCTTCTAGGAAGCAATTAAGGTTAAATGAGGTCATAGAGTAGGCTCTGATCTGATAGAATTAACGTTCTTATAAGAAGAGATACTGAAAATTCATCCTTTCTGCTGTGCTGAGGAAAAGCCATGTGAGGACAAGACAGGCCTCACCAGAAATCTACCATGCTGGGGCCCTGATCTCAGACTTCCAGTGTCCAGAACTGTGAGAAAACACATTTTTGTTGTCTCAGCCACTCCATCTGTGGTATTTTGTCTTGTCTGTGTAGTCACCAGCCCAAACAGTCTCAGTCAGCAATGGAGAAGGCAGGAAGGCCTAAGCCCTGGAAAGAGCGGTCCCAAGTCAGTGGCTGCTCCTCACTCCTCACTCTCAGCATCTTCTCTAGAGTGCAGCCTCAGTGCTAGCAGCACGAAGTGTGGGATCTTGGCTAATTTGATTCACACTTCTTTTGTTCTAACAGTAATATATTTTATTTTGGTTTTGTTTTTTTCTTTGGGTTTTTGTTTTTTTGTTTTGGTACCAGGAATCAAACTTAGGACCTTGTGCTTGCTAGGCAGGCACTTGTGCCACTGACCTATATCCCTGGCCATAACAGTAATATATTTTGACTATGTATTAGAGAACTATAAAGAGTATATTGAGCACAAAATTAAGTGAACATTATTACTTTTCCTTTTTATTTGATGTTTCTAATTATTTATTTGTTTGTTTATTTATTGGCAAGGCTTGGAGGAGACAAGATCTTGCTATGTAGCCCAGGCTGGCCTTGAACTTGCCATCAACTTCCTAACTGCTGGGACTGAAGGTGTGTGCCACGCCCAGCTATATTTGATTTTTTTAAAAAATGAGTTGATATAAACAAAATATTAACTAGAAGGCAAGACCCAAGAGTGGGTGAAGTCAGGGAAATATTGGATAGGGCAGTAAATACAGCTTTCTTACAAACAGAGCACACTGTTATCGCCACTGCTTTGCCCACTGTTATGGTTTGTGTCTGGATGTCCCCCTAAAGCCTCATGCAGTCATGAGGCGGGCTTCTAGAGTTTATGACTGATTCATGGTCCAATGTTGGAATTATGGATGTGGGTGCTACACCTGCCCTGGGATAAGTAGTTTACATACAATGTAAGGGAGGGAAAGAGCTGTTTGCTGCCCCTCCTCCCTTTTGCTCTTATTGCTTTGCAGTTGTGCTGCCATGAACTGTTGCTCTCTGCTATTTGCCACTCTACCTTGGAGCCAGCCCAGTATGGACTGAAACCGCGGCAAACTGTGAGCTAAGTAAACCTTTCCTTCCTTAATTTTGGGCATGAGGTATTTTGTCTCAGCAATAAGAGAAAAGTAACGAAGATACCAACTTTTTTTTCTTTTCTTTTCTTTTCTTTTTGAGACAAGATCTCGCTATGCAGTTCAGGTTGGCCTTGAGCTCACTTTGTAGCCCAGGCTGGTCTCGAATCACAATGATCCTCCCACCTCAGCCTCCAAAGTGCTGGGGTTATAGGCATGCGCCACTACACCCGGCCTTTTGCTCACTTTCTAATTAACCCTCCACAGAAGAAAAAATAACTTAATATCCAATCACTGTATGTTCTCATACTTCCAAACTTTACCTGTGTCAGTCCCTCTGCTTGGAGTTAGACCCTGCACTTCCCATCCCACATTCCCCTACTCATATGCTACCTCCACTGGGAAGATCTCTGCCGTCACCAGATAGGCCCCTTCCTCTAAGTCCCAATACACCCCATCCCAGTCTCCACTGTGAGCAGTCTTACTGCAACCTGTGCCTTCGTGTCCCTCTGTCCCCAGAGGCTAGGAGCTCCCAGAGGACAGGTCACGGCCAGTTCATTTTTTGTACCTTTGTTCAGCACAAGGTCTGGGATGGCGAAGTCTGAAAATGTTCGCAGGACAGATAAGGAAATCCTCTAAAGAGGAAACCCTACAGAGCTGGGAGCTGGAAAGATTCCGGGGCTGAGCTGGGTAGAAAGGGTCAGTGGATGGAGGAGTGTCTGAGATCTAGGCTTAAGAGGAATAATGTTTGAGGCGAAGGCACTGGAGCTGGAGAGGAAAGAAAAGAATGAAACAAGCACTTAATGAATATTCATTTTATTCACATGATCACTCTGATAGTTATTATTTTCTCCATTTTACAGGTGGGGAAAATCGAAGCATACTGAGAAGAGCAAACTTGCCGAGGAAAAAACGATTCGTGGGGGTAAGGGGGTCGGACCCTGCCAGTTGACTCCGGTCGGTGGTCTTGCCCAGGAGCCCTTTGGTCCCAGGCCCAACATGCAGTTAATATTCAATAAGGTAAAATGCTGTGGCTTCGTCATCCGAGGCAGAGGCGCGAGACTTGGGGTGTGGGTTGAGGGGTCCATAAGGGCATTCTTGGACCTAACCCCAGCCTAAACCTGAGGACTAGCCAATCCGGAGAAAGAGCCCAGGGTAGTGGCGTTGGTAAGGAACCCGTTGCCATGGGAACAAATGAAGGCCTGAGGCGGGCGCGTGCGCAATCGGGGAAAGGGTGTTGAACCGGTGAAAGGTGACGTAAAAGCGCTCGGGGTGGGGCGCAGGGCTCTAAACGTCAAAGCCCCGCGTCTTTAGGCACCCGGAGCTGAGGGAAGGCTCGCGAGCGGCGGCAGCGACAGCGGTCCTAGCTGGATAGAGACTGGGCGGCGCGGTGAGGACTCGCGAGTAAGGCGGGAAGGCGGCGTCAGCGCCCGGGAAGACCCCTTCGGCGCGAACCGCGGGCCTGGGATCCAGAACCGGGCTTCCGAGGCCCTGCCTCTCAGGCCTCGGGACTAATCGGATTGAGAGCGCGCTGGCCCGGGCCGCGAACTCGCCAATTGAGGAGGGCGGCAGCCACCGCCCAATCGGGAGCAGACAGGTGCGAGGTCCGGAAGGCGGAGGCCAATCGGCAGCGGTTGCGACCTGCAGGGGCAGGCCTCGGCCAATAAGGAGGCTCGAGTGACAGCTCTACACGCCAATCGGGAGTGAGGAAGCGTTTGTGCCCGCCCACCCTTCCGGCCGGAGCTCTATTTACCAGGGGCGTGCAGCCTGCTTGCCAATCAGAGCGCAGCTGAGCTGCCCGGCAGCCAACCCCGGAGGAGCGGCCGGCTGGCGTCCGCCGCACCCAGGAGTTGGGGATGTCCTACAAACCCATCGCTCCCGCCCCTAGCAGCACCCCCGGCTCCAGCACCCCGGGGCCAGGGACCCCAGTCCCTACAGGTGAGGCTCCAGTTCCGCCCCTGCTTGAGCGGTTGAGGTTTCGAAGAGAAGACGGCCTGAGTTCTGCAGTACTGGGCCTGCAGCCCCGCCGCGATGAGCCTCAGTTTGCCGGCCTGTGAAGTGGGCGTGGTCACGTAAGGGCTTGTAGGTGGAGCGCAGGGGGAGGGGTGTGTCCCTGAAGTTGATCAGCGCCGAATAAAGCATCCTTTTGGAGGGAATCGGGCGAACTCAGTCTGGGGCTTGGAAAGCTGGGAGGAGGCGTCCTGCCTTGCGCTGACCTCTTGCTCGCGCCTGTTGCAGCCGGAAGTGTCCCATCGCCGTCGGGCTCCGTGCCAGGAGCCGCTGCCCCTTTCCGACCACTGTTTAATGACTTTGGACCGCCCTCCATGGGCTATGTGCAGGTGAGTGGCCAAGGACTTGCTTATGGGTAGGGGCTGAAGGGGGCCCGCTCCACCCGGGTCTGAACCTTCTGTCGTGTTCTTTTACCATAGGCGATGAAGCCGCCTAGTGCCCAGGGCTCCCAGAGCACCTACACCGACTTGCTGTCAGTCATAGAAGAGATGGGCAAAGAGATCCGGCCTACCTATGCTGGTAGCAAGAGTGCCATGGAGCGCCTGAAGAGAGGTAAGTGAAGCCAGCCTCAGCCTGTCCTGCCCAGGAGACAGACGCTGGACAGCAGTCCTCCTTCATTAGGGAAGGAAGGACATCTGGAGTCACTGCAGGACCCTTCAGCCAAGCCTACCCTAGGGCCAATATCACTACCCAGAGAGGTGTTTCAAACTGAATTAACATTGAGTGGATTTCCGGGAAAGCACCTGGGAACTTGTCTTTGAACAGGGTGGATTTGAGGATTAGCCAAATGTCTAATGTCACCCACCACCTCATTCGATTTGAGCTTTACTTTCTGAAACAAAAGGGAGGGGGACAGAGGTCTTTCCTTGGTGGGTGGGGTGGGGTTTGGGGCGGCTGAGACCCTGTATGTTACTTCCTCATCCCCGCCCTGCCCCCACCCCAGGCATCATCCATGCCCGAGCCCTAGTCAGAGAATGCCTGGCAGAGACAGAACGAAACGCCCGCACGTAACAGGAAGCACCTTGGCCTCAGCGTCTGGACCTTTCCGGCCACTGCAGAGCACCTGCTTCTCCTTGGCCTTCGCCCCAAGTTGCACTTCCTATCCTGGGCTTCCTGTCCTGTGTCCCTTGGTGGGTGCCCACCAGAAACCAGGGAGCGACTCAGTCCAGTTGGCAGCACTAACTGGGCGCTCCCCCGGCAAGAGTTAGCAGTGCGGTCACTGTGAGTCCCACCGTGACCTGCCAAGTGTCATCCACTCGGAGCTTTCTCCCTTCTGGGGCCCCCACCACTCTGCACTTCTAACAACTTTGTCGGAGGCCTTCCCCGCAGAGGGGTTCAGAAAGCCTTTCACCTCCCTGCCTCGTCTCCAGGGCCACGTAATGACTTTTCTTGATGTGACTTTTGCTAAACATGCCCTTTTTATATTAATAAAAGATGATTTGGAGTTCTCTCAGCTCTGAGCCTTTCTGGGTCTGGTTCCTCTGCTGAGCCTCCGTGGGCAGGCAGGAGGAGGGGGAGAGGGAAGGCTAGCCGAACCTGGCCGTGCCTTTGCTCTGCTGCCCAATGGCCTGGGACGGGACCCTGACCTCTCAGGCCCTCTGCCTTCCCAGATCAGAGTGCTCGGGGCAGAGCTCCCTCAGCTGAGAGCCCTGCGCGGCTTCCCGCGGTGCCACCAGGGGGCAGCGTAGGGCCTTGGCTCCTCCGCAACTGAGGCACCGTTGGCCAGTTTGGGCCCAGAGGGCTCGTCCTCGGGATGGGCAGTGGTGCCTGGCGGGTGGACGTGCCGGTTACCGTAGGCCGCTCGCACACTTCCACCCCACCCGCAAGTCGGAATGGGCGCTGAGTACGGGTCCTGGCTCCTGAGCGGCAGCGTGGTGCTTCCCTCCCCCGGCACCCTGGCAGCGGCATCGAGCAGAGGCCTGTCCAGTGTTGCCATGAACTACGGCACCTCCACCAGGCTGGGTATGGCCCGCAGGCCAGCCCTCCTCGTCTTGGCCTTGGGTGATGGAGTAGCCAGATTTATGGACCTAGAGGTATAGGCGGGGCAGGCCTTGGGGGTGCCATTCCGAAGCTAGCCCGAGATTCAGGCCCCGGAAGAGGCCTCCGCCTCGACGGGTATGGACAGTGACCCAAGGGCCCGGGCCTTGGAACTTCGAGGAGTCCCTCGGGGCAGCAAGTCCGAGCCGCCCACTTGTGGCCAGAGTCGCGGGGAAGGCGTTTGCCCCACCCTGGGTTCCCCTGTAGGGGGTCGGGGCGAGGCCCTGGGGAGGGCGGCCTGTGACCCAGACGCCGGGTCGAAGCGGACTCCACCCCTCGGCCGCACACGGGAGGGAGGGCTGAACTGGGGTGGAAGTAGGAACCAGGAGTCCAGCGGCCCCAGGCAGCGCGGAGGCAGTGCGGAGCCGGCGTCGGGGGAAGGAAGGCGGGGGCCTGGCTCCGCCGCCGCGGGCGGGGCCACCGGGACCCCGCAGGGCCCAGGAAGGGGGCGGG
>NW_004955422.1:17985697-18013446 GCF_000276665.1 Chinchilla lanigera
GCACTGACGGCCGCGCCGTGCCCTGCGCCAGGCGGAGCGGAGGCCGCGAGCGGCCGGCCGGCCGAGCACCTTCAGGATGCTCATCAAGGAGTACCACATCCTGCTGCCCATGAGCCTCGATGAGTACCAGGTGGCCCAGCTCTACATGATCCAGGTGAAAGCGGTGGGGTGTGAGACTGGGGCTCTTCATAGTGGGGTAAGCGGGGGAGTGCGCAGGCCACACCCGGGACAATGTGTTTTAGTTCTGCTCCATCCCTGCCAGTCCTGATCCGGGTTCAGAGCCCGGGTGGAAGAGAGAGGCTCCTTTTCAGATGCGGGAGCAGGAATGGGGAAGAGGGCAGACAGGCTGTGGGAAAGGGGCAGAAGGGCCGAGTGGTGCTTCCCACCGCCAGAGTGCCCAGGCCGCTGGGGCCCAGACCACGTATGATCTCCTTTAATCCTCCTTAGAATCTGTAATCCCATGAGGGAAGGGAAAGGAGCCGTTGGGGGTGGGGGATAGGTGGCAGCAAAGGCACGAGGGTGTCTAGAGAAGATACAAGGTCTTGGCAACTCCAGGAGGTCTGGGAGGCGGGATGAGGATCAGGGTACAAAACTGTGACAAGGACAGTGCAGGCAGGGACCAGACTGTGAGGGAGGGGACCTACGCTTGGGCTGTGAGAAGGGCACGCTCTCAGGGACACAGGGCTTGGTGCAGACCCTCGGGGGGTCTGTTCCAGATCTGCTCCCCAGTGCTGTCCAGTCAGAGTCTGAGGAGGCGAGAGGGCTGGGATGCAACCTCAGGGGCTGGGGTGGCCAAGTACGGGCTCCAGGGTTACAAGGGGTGTGGCAGTAGCTGGGATTGGGGTCCCAGAAGGGAGAGGAACCAGGTCCTCTGAGAAGTGGAGGCCCTTTTCCAAGCCACCCTGGCCTCCTCGCCTCTCTTTGAGCACGTCCAGCCTGCTCCTGCCTTGAGCAGGCACTGGCTTTCCCTCTGCCTGCAACGCTTGCCCCCACCCCACACCCACTGCACTTCTTCAAGTCATGTGCCAGTCATGGTGATGCTGTCTTCTCCGTGAGGGCTCCCATGACATCAACATTATAATGCCCAACTCTTGATCCCTCTTGTTTTCTTTTTCCCACAATACTTATCACTTTCTAACATACCATGTAATTCCTTTTTCCTGTTCTGTCTCCCTCCACCTCTAATAATGTACAGCCAGGGATCTTTGTTATGTTCACCAATACATCTCAATTAATGTATCCCCAACAATGCCTGAAATGGAGCAGCCATTCCACAAGTACTCCAGATGCCTGAATTGAGTTCCAGGTTGCAGAACCCCATGGGGGACTAGGCAGTGCCCTTGGTCCTGATCCCAGAGAGCTGCAAGGGCCAAGGTTGTATTGAAGGGAGTTGAAAAGGCTGTGCAGGGGACCAGACCCAAGCTGGGGACCTCAGCAGCTGAGCTTGGGCTGAACTCCCCATTCTGTTTTGCCCTGATCCGGGCTGCAGAAAAAGAGCCGGGAGGAGTCTAGTGGTGAGGGGAGCGGTGTGGAGATCCTGGCCAACCGGCCATACACAGATGGGCCTGGAGGCAGCGGGCAGTACACACACAAGGTGTACCACGTGGGCTCCCACATCCCAGGCTGGTTCCGGGCATTGCTGCCCAAGGCTGCCCTGCAGGTTGAAGAGGAATCTTGGAATGCTTACCCCTACACAAGAACCCGGTGAGTGGGTAAGGAAGGCACAGGCCTGGGACGGTTAGAGTACCCCTGATGGGCACAGTAATGACCTTCACCCCTGCCCTCTGCCCAGGTACACCTGCCCCTTTGTGGAGAAATTTTCCATTGAAATAGAAACCTATTACCTGCCTGATGGGGGGCAGCAGCCAAATGTGTTCAACTTGAGTGGGGCTGAAAGGAGACAGCGCATCCTGGGTGAGACCTGGAGCTACTAGGGTCACCCTGTCTTCCCAATCCCTGGGGAGGGGAAGCGGGGTGAAAGGGCTGGCATTGCTCAGTGCTTACTGCTGGAACCCCTCAGACACCATCGACATCGTGCGGGATTCAGTGGCCCCAGGCGAGTACAAAGCAGAAGAGGACCCCCGGCTGTACCGCTCTGTCAAGACAGGTCGAGGGCCACTGGCTGATGACTGGGCCCGGACAGCAGCCCAGACAGGACCCCTCATGTGTGCCTATAAGCTGTGCAAGGTTGAGTTCCGCTACTGGGGCATGCAGGCCAAGATTGAGCAGTTCATCCATGATGTCGGTGAGCACCCAGCTGAGGCAGGTTCTTCCTTACCCAGCTTGTACCAGGGCCCGTGTTTGCAGCCAGGCATGCTCCCCTCTGCTGGGGACAAAGAAGCATGAAGCCATCATTTCCATTGGGGTGAAATACTTTTGAGGGAGCAGGGAGCCTGCCTTGAGGTACCAGACAGAAGAGGGTAAAAAGCTGGCAAGATGGTCTCAGGTCCATGCTGCCTCTGACATTTAAAGATACTGCTGCTTCCATTACTGACCACCCATAGCACCTCCAGCAAGCCAGTGGCCATCTGGGCATCTTAATTTCCCCTTCTATAAATGAGGAAGAGATTGGGCCCAACAGTAAGCGCTCATGTTGACTGAGTGATCATAACATCCTTTGTAAGTCACTTTTCATGCAAGATCTCCTTCAGCACCTCCCGTAACACCTCTATAAGGTAAAGGCTTTTGTTATTGAAAGTTTTTGTTATTGTGTTACATTTGGAAAAATAGTGGAGCATATGTGAGAAAATTAAAATCACCTGCATATAACCGCTATTAGGATGCTGATGTATTTCCTTCCAGAAATTTATAATTCAACTGTTATCACTTTGTTTCCTAGATATTTAAGAGTTTCTAACTTTATTCCTCTGCTTAAAATGAAAATATCCCCAAATGGGTCTCATCTTTCACGGCAGGCTTCATGGACTGCCAACACTTCTATTAACTATTAACACCTTCATCAGCCATCAACAATTTCATTAACTGTTAACACCCTAATTAACTGTTACCTCCTCAGAAGTCAGGAGGAAGCCAGCTGAAAGCAAGCAAGAACAAGCACTAGTCCCAACTGCTGGAGTGGTGGGGTGAGCTCCGTGTTCAGTCAGAGAGTGTGGAAAGATAGATGGGGCAGTGAGCAGGGAAAGAGGTGGGGCAGGAAGAAAGCCCCAGATTCACTTCTCTTCCTTGGAGAGCACTGGCCCTGACCTACTTTGTGGCTTTTGGTGGGTGCTACGCCCAGGGGAGTCATTACCCAACCTCCAGGGCTGCTCATGCGGCTGCAGGGGCAGGGAAGTGGGGTGGCAGGGAGTTCTGATGCCTGGCCACCTACAGGTCTGCGTCGGGTCATGCTGCGGGCCCACCGCCAGGCCTGGTGCTGGCAGGATGAGTGGACAGAGCTGAGCATGGCTGACATCCGGGCACTAGAGGAAGAGACTGCCCGCATGCTGGCCCAGCGCATGGCCAAGTGCAACACCGGCAGTGAGGGGCCAGAGGCCCAGCCCCCTGGAAAATGCAGCACTGAGGCCCGGCCAGGGGTCAAAAATGCCAGCACCCCTGATGTGCCTGAGGCCCCCCCTGGCCCCGATGCCTCACCTGATGCCAGCTTTGGGAAGCAGTGGTCCTCATCCTCCCGTTCCTCCTACTCATCCCAACACGGAGGTGAGGCTGGAGCACAGGGACCAGAGTGGGAGGGAGCCATACACCCCAGGGTAGACTCCCAGGTTGACGGCCAGCTGGCCCTGCAGGGGGCGTGTCTCCCCAGAGCCTGTCTGAGTGGCGCATGCAGAACATCGCCAGAGACTCTGAGAACAGCTCCGAGGAGGAGTTCTTTGATGCCCATGGTTAGTACCGAGGCCCTGTTGGGGGATGGGTGTCCCCGAGCAGCTCCTCTGATTCCTTAACACAGCCCACTCTCCCCTCAGAAGGCTTCTCGGACAGTGATGAGGTCTTCCCCAAGGAGATGACCAAGTGGAATTCCAACGACTTCATTGACGCCTTTGCCTCCCCAATTGAGGCAGAGGGCATTCCAGGTAAAAAAACAAACAAACAAAAAAAAAAAACACTTCAGGACACCGCTAATATCACCCCATCTGTAGCAAGGACTCGGGACAACTCATTACTAAGTTAAATGTCAGTCATTAATATTCAGAGGCATAATGAATGGGTAATGGGTAGAAGGACAGATGATTATAGAGTATAGACAAAGTTCAGACGGCACAATGGAGGAACCGTCATTGGGATTCTGGAAGACTTCACGCTGGGGCTGATGTCTGGAGTGGGTTTTAAAGAACTAGACCAGCACTGTCCAGCAGAAATGTCTGCGACGATGGGAATGATCTAGGTCTGCATGGTTCCATAGAGGAGCCACCAGCCACACATGGCTATCAAGCACTTGATATAGGACCAGTGTGACTGGGACTGCATTTTTTTCTTGTATTACATGTTAGTTCATTTAAATATAAATAGCCACACGTGGCTGCTGGCTACCATGTTGGATGGAGGAGGATTAGAAGAATTTAGCAGGGTGAACAGGCATGTAGAGAGAGGCATCCCTGACTAACAGCAGAGTTGGCATAAGGAAAAGCCTAGAATCTGAAATGGCCTGGCAGACTCAGGCGAGAGGAAGATGGAGTGGGGGCCACAGGCACCTAAAGCACCAGGTGAAGGGTTGCCAGTGGTCCCCTGTTCCCCTCACTGGCTTTCCTCTGCCCTACAGACCCTGGAATCGAAGCCACTAAAGGCATTGAAGATGGGGTCCAAGCACCCAGGGACTCGGAGGTAGGTACCGTCAGCTCTGGATGGAAGTTCCGCCCATGTGCCAACCCTGTCACTGCTCTGACACCCAGGCACCTTACTCCCCCAGCAGGGCCCAGATGGAGCCGGGGAGCTTGGGGCTGAGGCATGCCCGGTCCACGCCCTCTTCCTCATCCTGCACAGTGGCAACATCCTGGACTGTGGGCCTGGAGACACCAACTCCAAGCAGGCGGATGTGCAGACACTGAGCTCGGCCTTTGAGGCGGTCACCCGAATCCACTTCCCTGAGGCCCTGGGCCATGTGGCACTGCGAGTGGTGCCCTGCCCACCCATCTGCGCTGCTGCCTATGCCCTTGTCTCCAAGTACTGACCAGGGGTGGAAGGGCAGGGGACACACAGGGTTCCCAAGGTGCAGATAGCTACTTGAGGGCTCCTAGGATAAGGGAGGTACCATGAGGGGAATGGGAGCCAAATACCTCAGTCATCCCGGTCATGGCTGGACCTGTTTCTAATCAGTGAATGTCTCAGATGCCTCTTAGCTCTAGTACCCTCTAGGACCAGGGTGCCAGGGCTTACTGGTAGGCCCAAGGGGACTTGGGTGGCAGTGGTAGGGCTGGAGTTCCCTTACCCACCCTCCACACCCCTTCTTCCTACAGCCTGAGCCCCTACAGCCATGATGGCGATAGCCTGTCCCGCTCCCAGGACCACATCCCGCTGGCTGCCCTGCCACTGCTGGCCACCTCATCCTCCCGCTACCAAGGCGCTGTGGCCACTGTCATCGCCCGCACCAACCAGGCCTATGCAGCCTTTCTGCGCTCATCGGAGGGCACTGGCTTCTGTGGGCAGGTCGGGGGTTAGGCATGTTCCCGGGAAGCAAGCTGTCCACTGTGGTGCTGGCTGTGGCCCAGCCTGGATGGTAACAAGTCCTTTCAGTGGTGCCCACCCTCTCATGCAGGTGGTACTGATTGGAGATGGCGTTGGTGGCATCCTGGGCTTTGATGCGCTCTGCCACAGTGCCAACACGGGCACAGGGAGTCGGGGCAGCAGCCGCCGTGGGAGCATGGTCAGTGTGGCCAAACCCAGCCTCCTCAGGAGGGGGGTTGTCTCTGCGTCTCTAGGTCTCTGCCCTTGGCATATTACCTCTCTGCGTGCAGGCACATCCCCAGCTGCCTCTTAAGTTCAAGTATCCTCTGCACCCCCAACCTCAGCCTCTGTCCTTGCCTCCAAATTAAGTAGAAATCAGATGGTCTCAGACCTGAGGCTGATTCTGTCCTCTGTTCTGTCTAGAACAATGAGCTGCTCTCCCCAGAAGGTGGCCCAGTGCGGGACCCACTGGCAGATGGGGTAGAGGCACTGGGTCGAGCCAGCCCAGAACCCTCAGCCCTGCCTGCCCAGCGTACTCCCAGTGACATGGCCAGCCCTGAGCTTGAGGGCTCCCAAAACAGGTGACATCCATGCCCCCTTACCCCTGCCCTGGGCACAGACTAGACTTCAGAGACAATAGCATTGAGAAGCCCTCTCTGCCACAGCCTGCAGGCAGTACCTGCAGCCACCTCCTCGGGGGAGCCCCGGCGGGCAAGCACAGCCTCCTGCCCACCTGCTGCCTATGCTGAAGCTCTTGATGGCCCAAGCAACACAGCCCGCCTCGACTTCAAGGTCTCCGGCTTCTTCCTCTTCGGCTCCCCCTTGGGCCTGGTGCTGGCTCTGCGCAAAACTGTGATGCCTGCCTTAGAGGGTGAGCCCTTGAATGGGAGTGTTCCCCTGCCCTATCTCCTTTGGCCTTTTGGTTTCACCTGTGACCGTGGCATTATCATTGCCCTTCCCCACTGTGCAAGTGTAATGGCCTGGCTACAGAAGAGGAAGCGGAAGCCCAGAAAGAAGGAACTTGTCAAAGCTGTTTCCCAAGGTTCTCTGGGAGGAACATCACAGCCAGGAGATACTCTCCATGAGAAGGGGTCCTACAGGCTTGGGAAATGCTTCAGCCAGAGCAAGCACAGCAGCTCACTGAAAGGCCTGATCTCTGCTTAGCCAAGAGACCTATGTCACTTTAAGCGGGACCCTCGTAACTTCCCCGAGTACAGTTTGGGAAGGGCTGGCTCAAGGTCACAGCATGTCAGGGTGCTGTATCCACACTCCCTGCCTCCAGCTTAACCCCCTCCCCACCTTCTCTGTCTTCTGGGTACCCAGTGGCCCAGATGCGCCCAGCCTGCGAGCAGATCTACAACCTCTTCCACGCAGCCGACCCTTGCGCCTCCCGCCTGGAGCCTCTGCTGGCCCCCAAGTTCCAGGCCATTGCCCCCCTGGCTGTGCCCCGCTACCAGAAGTTCCCCTTGGGAGATGGTTCTTCCCTCCTTCTGGGTATGCTCTAGTCACGATAAAAGACACCAACAGGGAAGGAGGAGGTAGTAGAAGACATGGGTAGTTCTCACATCGTGACAGTCTCTCCTTCACCACTCCCAAGACCAAGGAGCCATCCCCTATCCCCTTGGGAGGGTCTCAATCCCCAGGACTTTCTGTGCCAAGTTGGGGGGCAGTGGCAGTAACTAACCTAAAGAGGAATCCGAGGGGCGCTAGCACATGGGTGTCTGAGAGCAGCCAGCCTTTATGTGGCTACTGCATCCGTGTGTAGCAGTGTGTGGTGGCTCCGTGCACACTTGAGCACATGGCATGGACAGGCCTTCATGCAAATGAGCCCCCACTGGCCTCATGAGACAAATGTCACAGGCATTCTGGCAGGAATGTGGCTAGCTACTTGGTAAGCTAGGTGGAAATGATACCCCCTACACACACACACACACACACACACACACACACCCACCCACCCCCTTCTACCCAGATGCAGGACAGTGCAGCCTCAGCCAAGACCCACAATTGGCAGAAGAGCTGTTGGAGGGGGAGGGGCTCTGCTGTTCCGGGCCCCTGGGTGAGAAGACAGGAGGGCAGGCTGGCCCAGCCTGCTGCTGAGGGTACCCTCTTCCCCCAGCTGACACTCTGCAGACCCATTCAGGCCTCTTTCTAGAAGAGCTGGAGATGATGGTGCCCTCCACACCCACCTCGGCCAGTGGTGCCTTCTGGAAGGGCAGTGAGTTAGGCACAGAGTCGTCAGCCCAGCCGGCAGCCCCCAGCACCACCAGCGAGGTGGTTAAGAGTGAGTCAGCCAGCGACTTGCACGGGCAGTCCAGTATGTGGTGGGGGTGGGGTGGGGTATTCCATAAAGAAACCTTTTGCCCAGTATTTGCACTGGACCCCTCCCCCATCACCCTCTGGACAAGACAAAGATCAGGCCTGGTGGAAAGGAGGGAGGGAAGAGCACCCCTGGGCGGAGCAGACGGCACAGGACAGTAGGCCACCCTGACTGCCTCCTGTGGTCGTGCAGTCCTGGAGCGCTGGTGGGGGACCAAGCGGATCGACTACTCGCTGTATTGTCCTGAGGCGCTCACCGCCTTTCCCACGGTCACGCTGCCCCACCTCTTCCACGCCAGCTACTGGGAGTCAGCAGATGTGGTGGCCTTTATCCTGCGCCAAGTGAGTGGCCTCCCGGAGATGGGGACTGGGCAGTGGGAAGAGGAGATGTGGTGTCTTGCACTAGGGGGACAGCTAGCCCTCCCCCTACACGGTTCAAGTGGCCTAGTCTGTATCCCACGCAGGTGATAGAGAAAGAGCGGCCGCAGGTGGCTGAGTACGAGGAGCCGTCCATCTACAGCCCGGCCTTCCCCAGGGAGAAGTGGCAGCGCAAACGCACACAGGTCAAGATCCGGGTACGTACCCTACCCCCGCACCCCTCGGAAGCAAGCCGCTGCGGGGTCCCCAGCATCCTGCCATGCCGGGCCCGACCGCGGACCAGACTTTCCCAGCCCCACCCGGGCCTCTACAGTCCTGGTCCCACCTCTCTCCCAGTAGTGCCCCACCCGTTTGCCTTGGCCCTGCCCCTGGGAACCGGTGGTCTCCGCCTTGCCACCGCTGCCGAGGAAGTTGGGCTGGATTCATGTTCACCCCAACCTGGCTCATGTCTGCCGCCCTCCTGTCACAGATCCAATCAGAGGCAGACGAGCCTGCACCTCCCGCCTCTTACTTGCAGCAGTACTGGCTCCGCCCCCAGTGTGGAGATGGTTCCCCCACCCTGCACCCCTCACCCCCAAACAACCCCATCCTTTCCCAGTGAGGGACGCATAAGGCTCATATTGTCTCCTCCTGCCAGAATGTCACTTCCAACCACCGGGCCAGCGACACTGTGGTGTGCGAGGGCCGTCCCCAGGTGCTGAATGGACGCTTCATGTACGGGCCCTTGGATGTGGTCACGCTCACTGGAGAGAAGGTCAGGACCCAGAAACCCTGGCCCCTAGTATCTTGGGCCTTGCCTTCTGTCCCAGAACAGCTTCTGATATGCAGAAGTTGAGCCCCTAGCAGTGCCCACTTCTGAAGACAGGCTAGCCTCTGCCCACCTCCATGAGTGATGGGGCATGGGGGGTGGAAACTGCATCCCCAAGGACCTTCCCACCCCCTCTCTCTGCCAGGTGGATGTATACGTAATGACACAGCCGCTCTCAGGCAAGTGGATCCACTTTGGCACCGAAGTCACCAATAGCTCGGGCCGCCTCACCTTCCCAGTGCCCTCAGAGCGTGCGCTGGGCATCGGCGTCTACCCGGTGCGCATGGTGGTCAGGTGAGCGCAGGCAGGCCAGGCCTCTGTGGGACGATGCTTCGTCTGGCCACGCCCCACTCTTGCTCACCCTCATGCCTCCTGGGCCACAGGGGCGACCACACGTACGCAGAGTGCTGCCTGACGGTGGTGGCCCGTGGCACAGAGGCCGTGGTCTTCAGCATTGACGGCTCCTTCACTGCCAGTGTCTCCATCATGGGCAGCGACCCGAAGGTGCGCGCTGGTGCCGTGGATGTGGTCAGGTAGGCACTGCTGCCCTGCACCCTGTTTGCAGTGATGACCGGCCCCCACCGCGGCCACCGAGCTGACTAACTCCCTCCGCGCAGGCACTGGCAGGATGCAGGCTACCTGATCGTGTATGTAACAGGCCGGCCCGACATGCAGAAGCACCGCGTGGTGGCCTGGCTGTCGCAGCACAACTTCCCTCACGGAGTCGTCTCCTTCTGCGACGGCCTCACTCACGACCCTCTGCGACAGAAGGCGATGTTTCTCCAGAGCCTGATGCAGGAGGTGCGGCTGGGGAGGGTCCTGCCCCATCCTTGCCTCAGAGAAGATAGCGGAATCACATCTGGTCCCACCCCATTGCCCCCTGGCTGTATACCTGGGCCATGGGACCTGTCCTTGTGGGCCAACTAGGGAGATCCGGTGGATCCTGCCCTGGTGGGTGTGACTAGTACTGTGTGACCCCGCCTCCACCCAGCTAGCCCTGCCTCCAAAACCTAACTAGGGATACCCACAAGCCCCACCCCATTCGTATGGCCCCACCCCAGCGGCATGGCCCCACCCCCTCAGGACTTTTAACTGGCTCTTCTCATCACAGGTGGAACTGAACATCGTGGCTGGGTATGGCTCCCCAAAAGATGTGGGTGTATATGCAGCTCTGGGCCTGTCCCCCAGCCAGACCTACATTGTGGGCCGCGCTGTGCGGAAGCTACAGGCACAATGCCAGGTGAGGGCCAACGGATGACTGGGACACTGCCAGGGAACAGGAGCCTGAGGCTAAGGCCTCAGGACCACCTACTGTTTGGACTGAGGAGGGGGCAGTTGTGAGAAGGCCTCACTAGCCTCAGGGAACCTGGGCTCCGTCTAGGGCAGGGGCTATGGGTAACGAGGACTGCCTGGCATCTAGGCAGACTAGGGACAATGATCCAGGCTGGAGCACGCCAAGACCTCACATGCTGGATCCCCTCACCATGGCCTTGAGCGTGGGCCTTGACCTTTCTGATCCTCTGGATCCTGTCTATAAACTGGAAATGATATTGGCACTGACCTCATCAGTTCATCACAAAGATCAAACTCTCTATGGCACATCAGCAGGCTTGGGACTGGGTACAAGTGAGTGCTTGCTCCATGTTAGCTGCTATTTTCAAGATTCCCCCTTACAGATGAGGCAGGCCCAGGGAGGGCCAAGGTGCCCTGGCTCACTGCTAGGGGATCCCCTCTATTGGGAGAAGGCTCCAGGTCAGGCTGACCTGGACCAGCCATTTGCTGGCATTGCCCTGCTCCCCTCACCCACCACAGGAATAAGGGAAGGGGAGAGTGGGGGCCCCAGCTGGCCATCTTCATTTCCCTGCTCATTTCCATTCACAGTTCCTATCAGACGGCTACGTGGCACACCTGGGCCAGCTGGAGGCGGGTTCCCACTCTCACGCCTCCCCAGGACCCCCAAGGGCTGCCCTGGCCAAGAGCAGCTATGGCGTAGCTGCCCCTGTGGACTTCCTCCGCAAGCAGAGCCAGTTGCTTCGCTCCCGGGGCCCCAGCCAGGCAGAGCGAGAGGGTCCCGGAACACCACCCACCACCCTGGCACGGGGCAAAGCCCGAAGCATCAGCCTCAAGTTGGACAGCGAAGAGTGAGCCCCAGATGTGGCTGGACCAGAGTTATTTATTGACACTCAAGAAGCCTAAGTAGCTGCGGGTGGGAGGCTGGGTACCTGGATCTTTGGCCCACACCTGCATCCATCTGCCCCTCAGTGTTACTTTCCTTTTATGGGGGACCCAGCCCCAGGGGAAGGGAAGAGGGTGTGGGCAAGGACCCAGCAGCTTTTCCACTGTGTGTAAACCCATGAAAATAAACACCTGCATCCTGTTGACTGCCCATTCACCTGGCTGCACAAGGCAGGTGGGCCCAGCTTCTAGTAAAGTGCAGAAAGGGGACAGGACCTGCCCAGGGTCATGAGGCAAGGCTACAGGGTGCCCTGGCCTCTGCTCTTCTCAGACAGTCAACCCAGCCCTCACTGACCCTCACCTCAGCCTGTGTTCGAGTCTGCAGTTTCTACCTGGCTTCTCTTTTTACTCTACCTCCTCCAAAGGAAATCTGTTTTCAGAAGCTGAGACCAAGGGACCAACGGCTTGAAATGGAGTGATATACTGGAGACCACCTCACTTTATCTCTCCCTTAAGACTGAAAGCTCCTAGGGTTTCCCAGCCCCCAGCAGTGAGAACTACTTTCCCATTTCTCTGTCAGGGACACTGAGGCCCAGAGCTCTCAAAACTGACTGGCAGTGTGCTAGGATAAGAACACTAATCCTTTGCCTCCCCAGCCACCCAAGTAAATGGCAAGTGACGACCAGCGCTCTCAATGAATGGGCTCAGCAGACCCAGAGAGAGATAAATAAGCCCTTTATATACAGAGAAGCAAGATGTGGCGGTGGCAGCATGGTTGGCAGCACAGCAGTGGGTTAGCGCTGAGGGCTGGGCTGAGGCCATCAGTGAGAAAAGATGCCCCGAAAGCGTGCCTTCTCCTCCTCGTCCTTTTGCCGGATCCGCGCCTCCAAGGCCCGCAGCTCACGGTTCACGACGGGCTCCAGAGCAGGGTCCAACTCCAGCACCTTGGCAAAGTCTGCCTGGGCCTCCTGGGCGTTCCACACAGCTGCATGGGCCTTGCCCCGCTTGAAGTAGGCCTTGACGTTGTCTGTGGAACACCACCAGGCAGCAGGCACACAAGGGCATGAAGAGGGGCCAGCTAGCTGCCTGGAAGCTAAGGAGGCCCAACCACCCTGTCCCACTATGCCACTCCTACTGCGTGGGTGCAGGGATCTGGGGAACTCAGAATGGGGCTGTCAAAGCCTAGCGGCCCAGTGTCCAACTGCAGCCTGGTGCCCAGTGCTCACCGTCATACTTGTTGAGAATGGAGGAACAGTGGTCCAGGACTTCGTAGTACTCCTCAGCCACTAGCTTGCATTGGCAGTAGTTGAGCAACAGGGGCGTGATCTGTTGGTCCAGCTCTATCCAGTCAGGGGACCCAGGCTGCTCCTGTGGGTGTGGGGACAGGGACAGAGATAGCCACTGAGCCCTGGGCCCCTGGCTCTGCCTCATCACCTTCCATCCACTCACCAAGGCCCCCCGCTCACCTTCATCTGCAGGTTCTTGAGGCAGGCGATGGCATCGTAGTACTTGGAGGCCGCCTCCTTCACATGCCCCTCGCGGTACAAACGGTTGCCCTCCTGGTGGATGAGTGGCACTGCCTTTGCCTTCTCATCGTCCGTCATTGCCCATGGGTCCTGCTGGTATGTGCCAGGGCTCTCCACCTGCCAGGACATGAGCCAAATTAAGGCAGAACCCAGAAGCACCCAGAGGTCCCCAGCTGCAGACTCGATCAGCACCTGGGGTGGCTGGGCCTCCAGACATCAGATGCCAGAAGCCGTCGCTTTCCGGGGCCATGTATTGGCCACGCAACACATGTTCACACAGCAGCCCTGTGCCCAGCACTGCACCAAGTACAAAGAACAGAACAGTGAGCAAGACCGTGAAGATCTCTGGCTGGGATTCTGTTCCACAGCAAGATTTCTCAGGCAAATGCGGAAGTATGTGAACTACTGCCTTCAAAGCCCAGGAAGGAAATGGTTAGCTCAAGGCTAGAGAAGAAAGGAAGCAGGGCACGCAGGAGGTAGTGACCTTCAGGGCCTGAGGAAAGAGTAGGGGGCCCCCACAACGTTCTTGTCCCTACCCTGCCCCCCACAATATCCCAAGCACTGGCCCCACCACCCTGGAGGAAAAGCAGGCCGGAGTCGCCCTGAGACAACACAGCTGGCCTAGGAGGTTCGGACTCACCTTCAGCATCTCCATGTGAAAGATGAGAGGCTGGGGGTTCTGCTGCAGGGCGTCCAGGTCGGCGTGACCCAGGGAGCTGTGCTCGTGCATCTGGGCAATGCCACAGCAGTGTCGCTGGCCCTCCAGGGGGTCCTTGCCTGCGGCAATGTTTCGGAGACTCTTGGCCACCAGCGGATAGAGGACCACGTGCTGCAGGTGGGTGATGGACACAGTGGCTCTGTCGGCCCAGCCCCCTCCCCATCACTATCTAACAAGTGGCCCTGGCCAGCGCCCCATTCAAACCCCAGAGGGCTGTTCCTTCCAGGCATTGCTAGCCTCTCAGCCCTCATTCCTGGTGAAGTCTTCAGCCCCGTCGCACTCTGGCCATCAAACCTGACACTGCTCCACCGACACACAGCCCAACATTCCACCTGTCTCCCCATCCTCCCAGGGCACTTCTTGCCGCCGCCTCCTCTCCCTCCCACAAGCTGGACTCCTCACCAAGGTCTGCCCCGGTTCCTCCCCATACCAACCCAAGTCAGGGCCCATACCAGATCTGGGCCCAGGGCAGCCACTGCAACACCCCAAAAGATATGGGTAAAGGGGACCTAGCCTTAACTTTTCACTTGGAGAGGCTGCAGGGACAGTTGAAATCAGTCTGAGAGTGGCCCAACTGCCCTCTGCTGTCAGCAGGGGCAGACTGCTGGGCTAAAGTTCACACAGGCATTTCCTGAGCCCAGGCTCTGGGCTGACTTCCATCTTCAGTTAAAAGGCAAACAGGAGCCGGGCATGGTGGCGCACGCCTATATTCCCAGCACTAGGGAAGCTGAGGCAAAAGGATTGCTGTAAATCTGAGGCCAGCCTGGGCTACAAAGTGAGTTCAAGGCCACTCTGAACTGCATAGCATAACCCTGTCTCAAAAAAGACAATAACAACAAAAAAGGAGGTAAATGGGCCCAAGCATGGTGGGGCATGCTTGCAGTCCAGCACTCAGGAGGCTGAGGCATTAGGATCTCTGTGAATGAACTACATAGTGAGACCCCATCTCAAAAAGAGAGAGAGAGAAGTAAACAGCCCAGAGGCCTAAACTATATAGCTTAGGACTAGGGAGCAGACGACCAGATTTTGTCTGTGCAGTACATAAAGGCTAGAGGACCCAGAGGAGGGATGAAGCCAAACACCCACAGGAGGGATGAAGTCAAGAAGGGCTTCCTGGGGGTGGTAACCCAGGCATTGGCTTTGAAGTACGGGGAGAGCCTTGGCCATGGTGAAGGGTTGATATGGAAGGGACAACACCAGGGGCCATGAGAGCAGCCACACTTACACTCTATCCTGTGATGAGTAGGAGCCACGGAGGTCTGTGTTTAAGAACAAGTCCCCTGGCTCATGGACAGGAGAAGGGGGGAATAGAGGCCAAGAGACCAGTCAGAGACTGGCATGATGGCCCAGAGGGAGCTGGTGGTGGGCAAGGCAGCGTGGGGGCCCTGGGAACGTGGATCGGATCCTGCGGACAAGTACAGGACGGGTACCTTGGTGTCACAGAGGAACTGGGCGACCTCCCCCTCGCGCATGGTGCACACGATGGTCTCCCACACGGGCAGCTTGAACTTCTTGCCGATGATAAGCTCCATGGGCTTGCCCCGCGCCCGGCTGTCATCCAGCACAGTGTCCTCGTTATCGCTGTGCAGCGTCCGGTAGTGGAACGTGGCCTGTGGGCCACACAGAGATTAGTAGGCAAGGCACAGACCATCAGCTGACCCAAGGACAAGTCCACCCCCAGCCTGCACATGGCATGAGGGATGGCACTCACCCACAGTTCCCCTGACCCTACACCTGCCTTTACTCCCACCCCAGTGAGAAAGCTAAGGCACAGAAAGAAAAGTAAGGGGTCAAGTCACCTGGCCAGGTGGTGGCTATGTTGTAAGGAGAGCCTGGGCATTCCAGTTCCAGTCATGCCTTCCACAGGTATTTCCTGAGCACCTACTATGTGCCCCAGTGATAGGCCAGACACCAGTACACAGCAATAAACAAGAAAGACAAAAGCCCCAAGCCAGGAGTGGTGGTGCACACTTGTAATCCCAGCACTCAGGAGGCTAAAGCAAGAGGACCACTGAGGGTTTGAGGCCAGCCTGGGCTACACAGTGAAACCCTGTGTCAAAAAAACAAAACAAAAACAAAAAACAGGTGCAAAGTCTTGCAGTGGAGCAGTGTGAGGTACGTTCCAAGGCACAAGGCCACTGAAGTGGGGAAGGGTGCGCAAGGTGAGGGACACCAAGGGGTCCAAGGTCAGCAGGGGTGGACTCCATGTGGTCTGTAGTTACTGGTTTTTTGGTTTTTGGTTTTCACTCTGGGATGGAAACCATTGGATGGCTCCACGCAGAAAAGAACTGGAATGAGAAGAATTTGTAGGAGGCAAAGACCGAGCCAGGGAGGAGAGTGAGGGGACCAACAACTTGGCCTGGACCACAATGAACTAGAGAAGTCGCCGATGGATGCCACAGGGGAACTCCGACAGAAAGGAGGCCACTGCAGATCCAGCTTAAGGGAGGGGTAAAAGACTAGAGATCTGCATGCACATGTGAGAGTAAACCCAGCAGGGAGCCTTTCTAAAGGGAGGAGATCATCTCAAAGTGAGTGGAAGAGCCAGGCATGGTGGTGCACACCTATAATCCCAGCAGCACGCAGGAGGCTGAGGCAGGAGGATCGCTGTGAGTTTGAGACCAGCCTGGGCTACAAAGTGAGCTCAATGCCAGCCTGAACTGCATAGCAAGACCCTGTTTCAAAAAGACAAAAATAAAAAATAAAAAAGGAGTGTGGAGAGAAGCAGGTTGAAGACTAAACCTGAAACAGGATATGGTTAGAGGAGCCCACACTCTCAACTGCGGCACCCATACCATGCTGCTCCTGAGTTTGGTTTGTGTATCAGTAAAACTGAATCAACAACCATACCTGTCTTGCTTTCTGGGACATAAAGGAAATAAGCTTGTGAGGCACAAAGCACAACGCTCACAGGCTGAGAACCCAGTCAATGCTGGCAACTGGTTTGTTGCTTTTTTTTGTATTGTTTGGTGCTGGGGATCAAACCTAAGGCCTTTAAAATACTGGGAAAATGCTTTACCACTGAGCTACACTCCCAGCCCTGGCAACTGTTTTATTAATACTACCTGCTTCTGTTCTTTGTGTGCCGTTACTTATAGATCTCTACCCTTAGGTTCTCTCCTTCTGGTTCTGTTCCATCCAGAATTCACCTTGCCATGCCCTTCTGCCAAACCTATAGGTACAAGCAACCCACCACACACTCTCTCTTCTTGGAGATCTGTTTATGTTTTTCACAGCACTGAGGACTTGACCCCAAGGCACTGCACACACTAGATAAGCACTCTACCACTCAGCTGCATCCCAAAGCCCTTTTCTTTTCTTTTCTTTTTTTTTTTTTTTTTTTTTTTTTTTTTTTTTTTGTTTTTTTTGAGACAGGATTTCACTATACAACCCAGGGTGGTCTTGAACTCACTTTGTATCTGAGGCTGGCCTCAAACTCACAGAGATCTTTCTGCCTCAGCCTCCCCAGTACTGAGATTACAGGCCTGCACCACCATATCCAGCTATTTTTAACTTTCTGAGACAGGATCTCACTAAATTGCCCAACCTAACCTGGAACTAGGGATACTTCCATCTCTGCTTCTTGAGTAGGTGGGATTACAGGTGTGGGCCACCATGGACAGCAAGAAGATCCCTCTTAACACGGCTGATCACTACAGCTACACTGCTCCCCTCTGCTCTTACGGCACTCATGCTGCACCAGGCCAGGATCTACCTGCGTGACCCAGCGCGCTGCTGGCCAGGAAGCATACACTCATTCAGGGGAGGTTTTACTTTTGGCTTCCTTGGTACCAGTCAAGATTTTTACTCACGCCCTTGATCTGCATGGGTGTCCTATGTGACTGCTCTCCTGGACACGGAGCTGCTCCTAGAAGCTCCCTACTCTACAGAATGGCACTCCGGGTAAGAACTGCAGGCGTAGAAGCAGTAAAGTTTGTCTCGGGGAGGACACTGGGGAAGCTGGAGCTGGAGGCCTAGATATGAAAAGGAGAAAGCTGGGTAGTTCTTTAATTCCTGGCCCTCATTTATTCCAGGCCACCACACTAGAGCTCTAGGGAAACTGCCAAGGGATTCTGCTATGGAAAATCTGACCTCTGGGCCCTGTCTCTAGGCTTGAAAGTCCCAGGGCCTCGGTTTCCACATCTAAACGAGTGACAGACCCTCCCATCTATAAAGGATCATGAGCCCTGAAACTCAGAGGTCTCAGGACTGAGATCAGAACCCCACCAAGACCCTGCAACGGGTTGAGATGACTGACGGTCTTCCGGGCCAATGCTGAAAGAAGGCCAATCAAGGGGGCGGGGCAGACTTATCTGAATTCACCCCTTACTTAAATCCAAACCAATCAGCGTCGAGCTCCGCACGTGAGCTATAGGGTCACTGGCCGCCACTCTATGAGCATGCGCAACCTCTCGCCTAAGGCCTCCTCCCACCTCGCATGCTCATCTGCCCCGCAAAGGACAGGGGGAGAAAGAGAGGTTGGACACGAACCTTGGTTCCATCCTGAAAGTCAGGGAGTTCTCCCCGGCCCTCCTGTATTACACGCTTATGGATCCCGTCCTCTCGGAGTCTTGCGATGATATCCGCCATCCTCCTTCCCCGCTGCTCTCTTTCGGCAGCTTCCGGACTCCTTCGGTAACTTCCGGACGTGCTTCTCGGCAACTTCCGAACTAGCGCCATTATGGCTGAGGGCAGAAGCCAAAATGAGAACGTGGGAGCGGATGGTGATTGGCTCTCTCCACTGCGGCTTTGGGCGCGAGTCCGGCCCAGGGCGGAGGAGGCCTGAGAATGTTATGGGACTGGGACTAGAGCCTGTCGGGAGGCTGGGTCTTGGCGGGCCGGGAGGGCGCGGCAGGGAGGTCCCTGACGTTTGAGTCGTAGAGTCGTGGGGACTTGGGACTGCGGCCCTCCCACGAGACCTTGCGCTGCTTCGTTTAAAGTTGTAGCTCTGATATAACAGCCCTGGAGTTAGAAAATGGAAAGAAAAAAGCTCACCCCGCAGTTCCACATCCTAAAGCTACTATAATTTTTGTGTATTCTCCGCTGGCTTCTTTATTTTGCATATTTAGTATAATTGTGACTTTTACATTCCTGGATTTTTCGAAGGGAGGAAGGAGAGAGAGAGAAAAAAGAAAAGAGAAAAGGAGGAAGCCAGAGTGTAGCTCAGTGGTAGAGCTGTGGCCCAGCATGCGAAGAGGCCCTGGGTTCCATCCTCCGCCCCCAAAAGAAGGGGCAAAGCGCCTCAAGAGACCAAGAGAGCCCCTGGTGGGCTTGTTCCCCTCTGAATCCAGAGATGCCCGATAAATATTAGCGAATAGATGGGTGACAGAAATGAGGAACTGTCGGGACCCAAACAGCGTTTCTCTCTGCCTTTGGAAACTAGCTGTAAACAACAGCTGTGGGAGTTTTCTGCTCCTGTTTTCAAGAGTAAGGGGAGCATCTGGGGCCTCTGCACTATCTTCATCCCATCGCCATAACTGTGAAGGATTATCGTCTTTCCCCTGAGCCCCAGGTGCTAAGTGCTTCGAGAATCCATGCTGGTTTATTTTGCAACAAGAAATCCTCTGCAGAGGGACAGGACTTCTGAGGTGAAGGGGAAATTGTGCTTGTTTTCTGTGTAATTTTTTGGGGAGCAGTTTGTTTTTACCAACACAAATTTTACAAATTCTGAATTTTTATTTTATTTATTTATTTTTTGGTACTGGGAATCAAACTCACGACCTCACACTTACCAGGCGCTTGCGCCACTGAGCTATATCCCCGGCCCTAAATTTTACAAATTTTGTTTTTTGTTTTTGTTTTTTTTTTTTTTGGTTTTTCTCCGGTACTGGGAACCGAACTCACGACCTTGCGCTTGCCAGGCAGGCGCTTTGCCACTGAGCTAAATCCCCAGCCCGGTTTTTACAAATTTTGAACAATAACTAGTCTATCTCAAATTGCTCCAGAAAATAGAAAACAGAGGGAACGCCAACCAACATGAAACTGGTATGTTTGTTTTGAATTGATGTGTCTTTTTGAGACAGGGTCTCACTATGCAGTTCAGGCTGGCCTGGAACTCACTTTGTAGCCCAGGCTGGCCTGGAACTCGCAGTGATCCTCCTGCCTCAGCCTCTCATGTCCGCTACCATGCCTGGCTTGTTTTGTTTTGTTCTGTTTTGTTTTGGAGACAGGGTCTCAATATATAGTTCAGGCTGGCCTTGAACTCACACTGTAGTTGAGACTGGCCTTGAATGTAAGGCAGTCCTCTTGCCTCACCCTCCCGAATGCTGTGCCACCAGTCCTGAGAAGACTGGTTTAGTCTTGATTCCTTAGGCAGATAAGCATAAGGCAAAAGAAGTATATTTTTACTAATAAATATAAAATATGAAGCAAGGGGCTGAGGGTGTAGCTCATTGGTTGAAGAGAACTTACCTAGCTTGTGGGAGGCTCTGGGTTGGATCTCCGTTCGAAAAAAAAGAGAAAACTAACTGAATCCACTAGTTTCTATAAAAATGCAGTTTCCACATTGCTCCGGATTTTGTGTCTTCCACAATTGAAACTCTACTCATTAAAACTCTCCTCCCCCGCCACCACTCTTTCTATCTCTATGAATTAACTATTCAGGCACAATTACTTCCTGTATCTGCTATTTCTCTGAGCATACTGGTGTATGTGACAGATAATCCCAATATGTCAACTTCATTGGAGTAAGAAGTGCTTAGCAGATCAGTAAAGCACACCCCTGGTTATGTGTCTGGGGGGGTCACAGAGGTGTGACCTTGGGTACTGTATATAACCTTTGCCTGTTCCTCTCTGCCGCTGTTTCCCTGCTCTGCTTCTCTGCCAACATAAGCTAAGCAGCTTTACTCTACCATGCCCTTCTGCTATAGGGATGATATAGGACTTCCAAATAACATAAGGGAAATATTGTAACTCCCAACCTGCTACATGTCTGGTATGCTGAGCTTGTGTTCTCTAAAATCAAAGAATGAGTTCTAGGAACAATGGAGGTTAAGAACAGAAAACATTTATCAGAAGAATGAAAGCTATATTTATTGGGGGAAAGAAAGCTTCTGAGAGAGACAGACAGAAAGGGCCCTGAGTAGGTTGTCATAAACCCCTGTTCTCAAGGGGATTTTGTAGAGCAAAACCATGAGACAAGATGGGTACGAGGCGGGACAAAACTATAGTCAACCAATAAGATTACAAGTATAGTGGCTTAGGTAATTGATTAAGTGGAGATCAAGTGAGGAAGGAAGTCACGTAGCAAGGGTACAAGGACAGAATGGGACTTTTCCTGGAAGGGAGGTTTTGGTCCCCCACTCAAGGTGATTGATGCCTATTTGGAATATCAATCACTAAAAAAAGTAAAAATAAAAAAAATAAAAGAGTATCAATCACTGTTGTTCATCCCAGAGGAAGTATGTGGGTATAGACATTTCCTCTTTCCTGAGGCCTGGTCTTTAACAAATGTGCCTCCAGTCACAGTTGTCTTGCCTTGACTTCTTCCACTGCCGAAGTGTTTCTAAATAACTTAGCTGTCTATAATCCTTCTGATATAGGGCATATGATATACAACCACCAAATAATACGAATAATATAACTCCCAAACTGCTAGACATCCAAAAGGCCAAGTTTGTATTCTCTAAATTTGAGGAACTCTGGGAACAACAGAGGTTGAGAATAGGAAGAGGCCGGGCGTGGTGGCGCACACCTGTAATCCCAGCACTCAGGAGGCTGAGGCAGGAGGATCATTGAGAGTTCGAGACCAGCCTGGGCTACAAAGTGAGCTCAAGGCCAGCCTGAACTGCATAGAGAGACCCTGTCTCATTTAAAAAAAAAAAAAAAAAAAAAGGAAGAATTTATTGAAAGAAAGTTTCTGTCTAAGAGGGAGAGAAGGAGGCCTGGAAAGTGGGTTGCCCTCAGCCCCAGCTTCTCAAGGGTGTTTTATTGAGCAAAGCTGCAAGGTGAGGTGGGCTGAAGGTGGGACAAAACTACGGTCAGCCAATAAGATTACAACAATATAGTCACTGAGGTAATATTGATTAAATGGGGATCAAATGGGAAAGCAAGTCATATAGCAAGTGCACATGAAATGAATGAGGATTTCCTAGGGAGGAATGGGCTCCCCAACCACCCAAAGTGATTGACACCTATTTAGACTATCAATCACTGCTGTTCATCCTTAGGGAAAGTATATGAGTGTAGTTAAGTCCTCTTTGTCCTGAGGCTTGACCTTCAAGTTACGTACCTCCACCCATAGTTTTCTTCATTGACCTCTGGGGGGCCCAGCCCTGTTTGACTACCTATATTTCTAAATAACTTAGCTGTCTATAATACTTCCACCATGATGTTTGTACCCTGGAGCCAACCAACCATGAACTGAATCTCCCATACCTTAAACCAAGTTAAATCTCTTAAATTTGTGGATGTTAGGTATTGTGTCCCAGCAATGGGAAAGCTGACTAAAAAGTTTCTCAAGACATAAAAAATGTGAATAACTGAAGTGGTATATGTTGTTAATGAATCTAATAACAATGTGATTCCTCCTGAAATTCAGTGATAGCTGATCTGGTTTAGATCTAGAATGCCCCACACAAACGCTCATGTGTTCAGAGGCAGGGACTTTTTCTAAGGTGATTGGCTCGTGGGGTTCTATAATCCACTGATGAGTTCAGAGCTAAATGCACTATTAGGAGGTGAAGCTCAGAAGAAGCAGGTCATCAGAGAGGGGGATGACTTAGAAAGGTGTCTCTCCTTCCATAGCTCCTCCCTCCACTGTCCGCTTCCTGGCACCTTTTCCTCTGCCAGGCTCCTCTGCCGTCCTGTTTCTGCCTTGTAGCCTGCTGACCACAGACTGAAACCGTGAACCAAAATAAACCTTTCCTCCTTTAAATTGTGAGTGTCAGGTGTTATGTCCAGTGCAGGAAAGTAGCTAATACAACATCCCAATAAAAACTGGCAGGACTCTTAAGAACTTGGGGAACATTTCTGTAAAGTGTCTATGGAAGAATTAGGGTACATAAAGTGCTAAGTCAAGTTTGAAAAGGGGGAGATTCGCCCACCCACATTAAGCCACACTGCAGCCATAGTAATAAAAAGCATGTGATACTGGCTTAGAAATAGTGAAACAGAGCAAGGGAATCAGAGAAAGCTTACAACAGGTGTAACTATAAACAGTTGTATAGTTGACATATGATAGGAAGAAAGAGCTGATTAGGTAGCTCTGGGACAGCCAGCTCACGATACATTGATAGAAATTGGAATCCCTTGTTGTGCCATATTCAAAGGTAGAATCCATAGGATTAAGGATTTTAATATTGATTATAGTAATTCCCGACATTTATCAGTTGCTTATTGTAAGGAACAGTGCTAAGCAGAGACCAGCTGAGACCACCAGGTTTATGTAAAGGCAACATGGTGTGGAATTTATTGTGCCTGGGTGCAGGCGGACAGAGGGCAAAAAGGCCATCTGTACGAGAGCAAAGAGAAGTGGGCTTTTTTAAATATATATAGGGCTTGAAAGAAGGCAAGGGACATTAGATGGGAAGATAAACATCAGTGGTCAAATTTCTCAGGATGTTTTATTTCTCAGTGGGCAAAGTTCTTGGGGTGTCCAGTGTGAATGCTTGGAGTCAGGAGTGTGTGACTACTAAATTAGTCCACAGTTTGGTTTGTTGTAGTTCTTCGGGTGTGCATACTGGGGAGACTCAACCTGAGTAGCATGTGTGGATATAAAGGGACAGAAAGAGGGCAGGCCTGCTGCCGCTTTTCCCCTACTTCACTGCTTTGCTTCTTTGTCTGGCATGAACTGTTTTTCCTCTGAAATGGCCCCTGCCATGCTACCCTGCCTTAGAGCCCGAGAATTTGGGACTTCAGGTATTCTGTCTCAGCAATGAGAAAAGTAACTGAGACAGCAGCACAAGTCTGTAATCTAGCTACTCAGGAGGCTAAGGCAGGAGGATCACAGGTCTGAAGCCAGCCTGGACAATTTAGTGAGACCTTGTCTCAAACTATAAAATTAAAAATCCTGGAAATGCTAAGAATATAGTTCAATCCAAGGCCTTGGGCTCAAACTCCAGTACCAAAAAAAAAAAAAACAAAAGTATTTAGAACAGCAAGAGATTCATAATTAGACATATACATATACACAAATGAGTAGGAAAAAGCCCAGACAGGGTTGGGAGGAGCAAGACAAACAAAAACAAGCAATTTACAGAAGTAATAACCCTAGTGCTGCTCAGAGTTTCTAGTCCTCAGAGACTCAGTTTTTCGTCTTTTTTTCTTTTAAGGAGAGGAAGAGAGAAAGAAGGGACAGAGGAAAAAAGGGAAGGAAAGAGGGAGGGAGGAAGAAAGGACCAGTAAGGCCCCACTTTCCATTCAGTAGACTGGCCAGCCTTGGGAAGCTGAATGTCTCAGGTGCTGAGAGAAGCAGTGCCCTCAAGCGAGGGGTCAGTCACCCGGCCACTCACAGGAGCATCCTCACGCTTCGCGAAGTCATGGGTGTGTATGGAAAGGGACCTGTAACCAGGGAAAGGGGTCTGTAAACAGGGAAGGGCCTCATCAGGCTTTCTGGCTACTCCTGATAAAAAGAGTTAAAGCTTCCCTGGAGAAAGCAATTAACAAGACCAGAGAAGAGGTGGACAGGCAGAGGACAGGGGAAGCCAGGTGCTCCAAACCAAGGGAGCCGCCCCCAACCCTCCTCCAATAAAATGCAAAGGAAAAAAAATGCAAAGGAGACAAGGGGTGGCCACTTAAAAGAAAGCTTTTATTTGGTATATAAATCTCTCTCTCTCTCTCTCTCTCTCTCTCTCTCTCTCTCTCTCTCTCTCTCTCTCTCTCTCCCCCGCCCCCATTCTAAGGCCACTATAATAGTGCACTAGTTCCCTTACTTAATTGTTAACTTGATCTTGTTTGTAAGTCCCCTGCTAACCAGCCAATAAATACTAAAGATAAGATTCTGACAGGACAAAAAAATCCAAATCCAAATGAAGCTCACTTAAAAATGTGCACATAAACAGTTGTGCAGCGGTTAGGGTCCAAGGGCCAAGATAGCTAATCAGATTGTGACCAGCCCCAGGGGTAAGGGTCTTTCTGCCATCCAATAAAAGCACCCGAGAACAAAGGGCCCTAGGGTTTTCAGGATCTGGACCCTCTACTTTCTCTCACAGGGCAGCTTTTTGTGCCCTCCATTCTGCTCTTTCCGCAAATAAAGTGTCTGTTTTCCCTTTTAAACTTAGTCTCTTTATCCCAGCACTTGAGAGGCTGAGGCAGGGGGATCACTTCGAGTTCTAGGCCAGCCTGGACTACAAAATGAGTTCAAGGCCAGCCTGTACTGCATAATGAAACCCTGTCTCAAAAATACAAAGAAAAGAGGGGAGATGTAGCTCAGCAGCACAGCACCTGCCTGGCAAGTGCAAGATCCTGAATTTGATTCCCACTACCCCCAAAAAAGACATACATAAATAAACTTAGTCCCTTCAATCCTCTACTGGGACTGGGTTTATGAATCCTGGTGAGCTGCTCTGACAGCAGAGTGGAGCTGCAGTGTACTATACACACATACACACTGGGACAGATGCCCTGTGGGCGGGAAATCCTATCCTAAGAAGGTTTTCCCACCATTCATAGGGGTAAGAAAGAAGATGTGCACGGCAGCAATGTGTGTGATGGGGCCAACCTGATGTGATCACTGTGAGCATGAGGTGGACATAAAAGTTCTGTCACTTATATGATGCAGGGGGACCTCAAATTTGAGCCCAGCCTGGAAAATTTAGCAACTTAGTGAGACTCTGTCTCAAAAAATTTAAAAGGTACTGGTAATGTAGCTCAAAGTGAAGATCCTAGGTTCAATTCCCAGTACTGAAACAACCCACACAACCCCCCCAAAAAAAGTGCTGGAAGCTCATAGTGATGTAACATGCACATAGCTAGTAGAAAAAAAAACAAATGAGATACACATGCAAAAACATTAGTGCTGAGTGGAAAAATGTAAAAATGTAAACAGCAGAATGAGTTTGCTATATTACATGGTGTTTGTAAATTGCAAACACATCCACATAGGGGACAGTGCCATGTGAGGTGCAGGCCAGACAGGACTCGGGAACGGGGCGACTGAGCACACTGCTGTGGGGTCTGATGGGCCAGGGAGAGGAGGACTGACAGAACGTGAAGGAAGGAGAGTGGATTAACGAAACTCATAACTCAAGAGGGGCCTCGATCGCAGTGATGAGGTGTCACAAACTGAAGTAGAGTTGTCACAGCCGCTTCATAGAACGAGACTGATCGCAAAGTAAGAGAGCCGTGAGGTGGAGGAGGACAGGTATTCCAGTAGCTGGGAGGATGTGGGTTCAAATGTCAGTTTTGCCATTTCCAAGCCCTTGGGACTCTAGCACACCACCCGTTCATGCCAGCCACTCATATTTATTTATTTATTAAGCTAAATACAGCTGGGAGCTAGTGTGGCTGAGTGAAGTGGAAAAGGGCCCGGGAGAGGGGAGCTCCTGAGGGTGGGAGAGGTAGACAGGCACCTGACATTCAGAACGTTGTGAGCCCTGGCCAAGGACTCAGAATTTATTCTAACTACCATAAAAGACCCTTAGAAATTTTAAGCAAAGTTTTTTTAACAGTGTTAGTTTTTTTTATCTTATTTATTTTTAGTAATGGGGGTTGAACCTGTATAGCCTCCAAACTACACAGAGTTGTTTTTGTTTTTGTTTGAGACAGGGTCTTGCCATGTCATTCAGACCAGCCTTGAACTCACTATGTAACCCACGCTGGCCCCGAACTCGCAGCAATCCTCCTGCTTCAGTCTCCCAAGTGCTGGGACTTACTATGTAGGGGAAATGCGAGATGTCAACTATGCAGAGTTTGTGTCCCTGGAGTCGAAGAATGAATTCTAAGGCACAAAGGAGGTTAAGAGTAGGAAAATTTACTGGAGAAAATGAATGGGGAATTGGGATGGGGAACAGGGAATAGGAACAACTCCTGAGAGACATGAGGGGTCCCAAACAGGTTATCCAATGAACTCACCTCTCAAAGGAAGTTTTATAGAGCGAAATCATGAGGTAGGTACAGTGTCAGTCAAAATTACGATCAACCAATAAGACTGCAAGTAGAGTCACTTAGGTAATATTGATCTAATGGAAGCAAAGATACATGAGTGACATCATTAACCTTGGTCGATAATCTGTAGTCTTAGTCTTGTCTTTAGTTTTAGCAGTCTTAGTCTTAGTCTTAGTGGTTTTAGTCTTAGTCGGTGGGAGAGGATAGCCCACCCCTAGCGAGATAATGGGAAATATTATTGGTGATACCAATAACGCTAAACCTCCTTCATCCCTTAGGAAAGTGTGTAAAACTAGCCACTGTGACTTTAATCTTCAGATGTGCCTCCAACCACAGACCTGAGGCATTTTTATCTCCTGCACTGACTCCTTAGAGGGCCCAGTCCTGTCAGACTGTCTACTATATTTCTACCTAATTTAGCTGTCTATAATAGGATTATAAGCGTGTACTACCACGCCCAGCCACAAAGTTTTATTTAAGAGTAACATAGAAAAACATGTATTTTACTTTCTTTTTTTTTTTGAGATAGAGTCTCGCTATGCAGTTCAGGCTGGTCTTGAGCTCACTTTGTAGTCCAGGCTGATCTCGAACTCACAACGATCCTCCTGCCTCAGACTCCCGAGTGCTGGGATTACAGGTGTGTGCCACCACACCCAGCAAAAAACATGCATTTTAAAAGGTCACTTTTATTGCTGCATGGAGACTGGACTGGAGGATAGTGAAATCCACATAAACTCTGATCCTCAGTTTCCACATCTGTTACATGGCAAAAAACACCCCACCCACCCAGGGCCCTTGGTGAGGTGGGGGGACCGTCTGTTCCCAGCAGTTTCCTTTGGCGCTGAAGGATCCGGCTGGGATCAAAAGGCTGCTTTTCGGGCCCGGGCTACTGGAGCTCCGCTGCCCTGTGAGCACGCTTGGGGCCTAGGGCTCACGCCTGTACTTCGCACCGGCGGTCCCTTGCCGAGACGGCCGCTGGGCGGCGCCGCGGGCCTGGCCGGCTCCACGCAAGAAGCAGCCCCACCGCCAGTTGGCTCGGCGCTCGGCAGCTCTGGTCTGGAGAGGCCTGGAGGGGGCGGGACCGTTGCGCAGGGCAGGGCCTCGGCCGGGGCGCCGGCCAGTCGGGCTCTAGAGGCGCGGGTGCGGAGGCGGGGCCCGCGCTCGG
>NW_004955422.1:18013546-18031116 GCF_000276665.1 Chinchilla lanigera
CGGGGCCGCGACGACTCGGGGTGGCGGGCGCAGATGGCGGCGGCGCAGGGCGTCTGAGCGGGCGGGGGCCATGAGCGCCGCCCGGTCCCAGTTCAGCATCGATGACGCCTTCGAGCTGTCCCTGGAGGATACGGGTCCTGGGCCTGAGTCCAGCGGGGTCGCCCGCTTCGGGCCGCTGCACTTCGAGCGCCGGGCCCGGTTCGAGGCAGCCGACGAAGACAAGCAGTCCCGGCTGCGCTATCAGGTGAAGGGCCCGGCCCACCTCCCCCCCGCCCCAGGCCGGGCCCCGGAGAACCTCAGCTGGGGGAGAATCTGCCTAGAGGTCCCAGCTGGAGCGGGAGACCGCCCTCAACGTGACCCCTGATGCAGAGCCCAGCCCGGACCCTGTCAGCTTTGATTTCGGGACGCAGCCAGCACTGGAGAGCCCGGCCCGGGAGCTCATGCCCCAGTGGCGCGCTCCCCCGGAGTCTCCACCCATCCAGGGGGCCAAGCCCTCGCCCCGCTGGCTTGGAGAGCCCTTGTGTATCAGCACCAGGCAGAGCATTTCTCTGAGATCTAGGAACGAGCATCCTCTTCTCTGCTCTGGAAGTCCCCATCCCATCTTCTCTGAGCTGGAGGCTTCCACTCACATGACAGCTCTGCTTGTGTCCCACTCAACAGGAAATCCTCATTTTCTCAGAGCGCCTCCATCACTGCTAGAATTCTTCTCCTGGGGACCCAGACCAAATTCCTGTGCCCTAAACCTGGGAATCCTGGGCCCTTCCCTGCCACCCCTAAGCCAGAGCTACTTTGCTGGGCCCCTGAAATGTCATCCTCAGAACTGTAGAGGTCACCTGCCCCTGGGACCCAAGCAGGGAACCCTCCACCAATCCTTTCTGACCCCTACCTTCCAATTCCCCTACCATCCACCCCCTTCCTACCTGGGTTTCGGTTTCTATGAATCATCAAACCCGTTCTTCTGGGAGGGTGGAGGGCCAGGTGAGCAGCTGCCAGGTGGCCAGAGAAACAGCTTTTCTCCTCTCCCCAAGGGGGGAGTGAGGAAGGGCCTGAGGTCAGCCACTCCTCTGAACCCTGTGTTCTGGAACAGAACCTGCAGAATGATGAAGATGTAGCCCAGCCTTCTCCGGAACCAGATGGGGGAATCAACACCAGGTCAGGGCCAGGTGGGGACCCGTCCTGTACCCAGAGCTCCGTGGCTGTAGTGCCTGTCCACAAGGAGTACCAGTGCACAACCCGAGTACACTCAGCTCTCCTATGTTCGGTCCTATAAGGATTCCTAGCCCCACTCCCATCATGGGGTCTCCTGTCCAGCAGGGTCACTTTACCCTAGTGCCTGGCCTCATCCACCTACCATCTCCCAGGTCTTAATGCTGTAGGAATCCTTAGCCTGGGGAGCCCTCCCCCACCTCTCTGCAGGTCATCTGTGCTGCAGAAACCCCTAGCTTTCATTCCTCCACTCCTAGTCCTGCAGACTCCCCAGGCTTTGAGTTCATCCTCATTTCCTGTCCCTTCAGAGGCCTCAGTCCTGGGGGACGGGCAGCCCCAGACCCTGCGCCCACCCATGTACACACTTCTTCAGGACTCCTGGCCCAAAGGGATCCCCTTTCTTGCTTTTCCCTGCCCCTCACCGGGCCCTGTCCTGCAGGGATTCTAGCCGAACATCCATCCGCAGCTCCCAGTGGTCTTTTAGTACCATCAGCAACACCACCCAGCGCTCCTACAATGCCTGCTGCAGGTGAGAGCCTCTCAGAATGTCCCAGACTCCAAGTACTGCTCTTCCACCCCCTCCACGTTTTTCACATTCATCCTGCTCTCCCATCCAGCTGGACCCAACACCCTCTAATCCAGAAGAACTGCCGGGTGGTGCTAGCCTCCTTCCTGCTTCTGCTGCTGGGGATGGGTGAGTACCCTGAGGACCCTGGCTCCCCTCCCTCCTTCTGGGTAGGCCATTTCCCCCTGGTTCAGTGGGCCTCTCAGCCTTCCCAAGTTACAGGTGAGGAACTAAGGCCTTGAGAGGGACAAGCCCAGGCTCCTAGTCACCCAGCCAGACAGTTATATAGACCAGAAAATAGATCCTGGACCTGTGCTCTAAAGACTTTCTTTAAAGCTTAACCTGCTTAATCCATCAGGGGCTGAAGAGTAACTGCTGTTTATTTTATATCTACTTTGGCCTTACAGAGGTCACTCACTAAGTGAGAGACAGGACCTAGAACCTGTGTGTAGAGGCAGGTGCTCAGAGATGTGGGTGTCCCTGTGGCCAGGGATGCTGAGCACCTGCCAGGCCTATCCAGAGTTCTGTCACTTCCCTTTCTCTGGAGTCTGAGAGCTGACCAGGACTTCTTTCCTCCTCCATTGCTCAGATGGAAATACTGAGGTCTAGAGCACACCAGTCTCACAGCCAGATGTTTCTCACTGCCAGGCTCATCATTCTGTGGAACTGAGGAGCCAGGGTCCCAGAAAGGATCTAGGATTGTGGTGGGAAGGGGTGTGTAAGGAAGGACTAGCTGTGATTCTGCCCTAGCTCCTTCTCCTCCCATTTTCAGGAAAATCAAAGCCCTACAGCTAGCCAGGCACCCTAGGCCAGGAAGCTCCACCCCAGTGCCAGGTGTGTGTGGGGAGGGGAGCTGTCACTTCCCAGTACCATTGCGTGCCAAGTAACAGTGGCACTGGCCACTGGCTCTCCTCAGCCCAACAAGGTGGTACCATCCCAGCTTCAACAATAAGGACATAGGCACGTGCTGATGGAGGGGCTTGCTCAAGCTGCAGCTGAGACATGGATGAGCTGGGATTTAAACGCACATCCATGACTACAAGCCTGGGGGCCACCAGGGGGCCCTTGTAGGAATTAAAAGTGCCTCCTCTGAGAGGGCAGAGCCCACAGCCCTAGTCAGGGTGTAAGGAGTGAGCTTGGGTCCCTTTCTGAGGTACTCTATGTTATACACAGAGCACACAGCAGCCCACGGTGGCCCCCCAGGGTCCCAGGCTGCTCCTCTCTCCTTGCTGCACCTCCCCCCGTTCTTTTGTAACTGTGGACCCAGGAGTCTGGGTCTGAAAAGCAGATACTGCATGACCTCTTCAACTTCTCTGACATCAGTCACCCTTCCCCGGGGCTCCAGGCCCTCCCGGATTCCTGCAGCCTGAGTTCTTCTTGTCCAGTCTAGCCGGTGCTGGAAGCTTAGAAAGGCCCAGTTCCCTCCAGCGTCCGGGCCTTTGCCAAGCTGCTTGCTCTGTCTGGAATTCTGTCTTCATGATGATGCCCACAGCAAAGCCTCTAGAGTCAGCCTTGGGGAAGTGACTTCCTGTCTGTGCCTCAGTTTCCCTTTATACCTGTGTCCTGTCAGGGTGATGAATAAGACAGTGTACGCAGCATGCTCAGCCCGCTGCCTGGCATGGCTGGTAAGCAGTCAGTATCGGCTGATGGCTCTTGCCACTGCTGCCCTTTCTCCACTTAGATGTCACCGCCTCCATGCAGCCTCACACCGGTCCTCCACGCCCACTGGGGCAGCAGCTCTGGGCTCTCACACCGCCCTGCCTTTCCCCCACCATATCCTGATCACCTGGGTTATAGCCTTCAGGTTCTTGGTGGTCCTTCTACTAAGGAAGCGCCACGAGGCCTGGGCCATTCCTGCCTTTCACAGTGGAATTCCTAACACCGGTCATGCAGGAGGGGTTCCATAAGTGTTTACTGAATGACTTCAGTCCATACCAAGGAGCAAAAGTCTCTCCTTTCACAAACATTCCTAGGGCCTCCAAGTGCCCTGCTCTGAAAACACAGCTTGGTGAGCTTCCAGGGCGGGTCTCTGCTGAGGTGGGGGACGCCATTCCTCGGGCCTGGTCTGGAGGTTGGGGATGGAAGGCCCAGCCCTCACCCACTCAAGTCCTCACCCCCCACCCCACCCCCGCGGCCCCATCTGTGTGCAGTGCTGATCCTGGTCGGCGTGGGACTGGAGGTGGCCCCCTCTCCAGGTGAGCGCCCCCACACCTGTGCCCCTGGGTCTTTGGCCAGTCCAGCTACCTCCCAGAAGAAATCCACCTCTTTTTCAGCAGAGAGCGGGGCGGGCCCAGGCGGCTCAGGGCCTCCCACCGTGAGCCACTCCCTCTCCCTCCAGCAGGTGTCTCCAGCGCCATCTTCTTCGTGCCGGGCTTCCTGTTGCTGATCCCCGGAGGTGCGAGCGGGCTGGGCGTGGGGAGGGCGGGGTGGGGCGGGGCCTCGTGCTGACAGGCTCCGCCCCACAGTCTACCACGTGGTCTTCATCTACTGCGCTGTCAAAGGCCACCGGGGCTTCCAGTTCTTCTACCTGCCCTACTTCGAGAAGTGAGCCAGGCAGTCGGACACTTGCGATTCAAGCCCTAGGACACTGCTTCGCCTCCACCGGGCGCTCCTCGGACCCAAGACCCGTTCCGCTCACCGCATCTCAAGAGAGAAGGTCCTCCAGGAGTGTGGAAACACCCAGCCCCCTTAGGAGTTTGCTCAGGAAGTTTGGGGCACGCAGACCCCGGCTGGGAACACCACCCCTCACCTGCTCTGTGCCTTAAGTTATTCTCAGGCCTTGGGGCAACTGGGTTGATGTTATTTTGTGCTAATAAAAGGATAGTACATTCCAGCAGGGACAGTTGCACTTTCCTGAGCCACCACTCCTGGCCTAACCCTTCCACAAAGGTGGGAAAAGGTCTGACCCTGGGTGTGAAGGGTGTCAAGCGCCACCGACCTCCCCATAGGTGTTGAGGACAACTCCAATGCTCGAGACTTGCCCAAGGGCTTGACATATTGGGGACAGAGCCAGGTCAAGAAGAGGCGGTTTCAACCTCCCCTACCTCCACTCCAACCCTGCGGATTCAGGGGGCCCTGCCTGCCTGGGAAGGCAGCCCTAGCACCTGTCCTGGTGGCCCTGGCCAAGGGCACTCAGATGACGCAGGCCTGGGGCCTGGAGGCTGCTATCCTGGTTCCAGCCTGGCTCTGGGGCCCTGGGCTGCCACAGACAGCCCTGAATGTGGGTCATGAAGAGGCCGTGGCCGGCCCCTCCCCCACTGCCCTATTTCCCCAGCTAGAAATTGAGAGAATCAGGGGCAGAGGGCACGCAAGCAGGGCCTCCTGGCAGAGAGCCCCAGTGATCCAAGACACTTGGAGCCAAAGAACGTCAGAAACAGATCATCTCGAGTTTTTGGAAAATCGAAACACCCCAGAATCTCGGGAACCAAGAAATAGAATCTTTGGGAACCCAGAAATCTGAGCTCATAATAGCAACCATTTGTCAAACTACAAGGCTAAGGCATCCGGCCTTGCAGTAAACCCTGAACCCAGGCCATGTATTAGAATCCTTACTAGCTCAATCCGTCTCATTTTATATATTTGTTGATTTTGTGGTACCAAAAATTGAGCCCCATGGCCTATGTACTGAGCTACATCCCCAGCCCTGTTTTATATTCTGAGACAGAGTCTTGTTAAATCACTAATTTGTCCAGGCTGGCCTTGAACTTGTGATCCTCCTGTCTCAGCCTCCTACAGTGCTGGTATTACAGGTGTGTGTCACCAAGCCTGGCTCATAACTCCATTATACAGATGAGGGGCCCAAGACCCAAGTGGATACCCTGTTTTACAGATAAGCACTGACTCATCCAAGGACAGCCAGTGGGCTGTGGACAGAAACATAACCAGGGCCCTTTCTGTGACTCAGGAGGAGAGGGAGAGGAACCAGACCCTGCCCTGGAACACCTGAAGGAACATTATCTCCTGATTAAAGCCTAAGTCCCACTAGGAAAGGACTGCCCACCATATCCAGCTCCAGGATGGTAGGCGACTTTATTTTTCTATTTATTTTTACGTTTTGGTTTTTTGAGACAGGGTCTTGCTGTATAGTTCAAGCTGCTCCTGAACTAACTATATAACCCAGGCCTCAAATTTGTGGCAATCCTCCTGCCTCAGCCTCTCAGTGCTGGGATTACAGGGGTGTGTGCCAACATTCCCGGCTTTTTTGTTTGTTTGTTTGGGCGCCTTTAGAGTTCCATGCCTTTGTGAATGAATGAACACCCAAGCTTCTTGCTCTTGTTCTCCTAAACTATTCACCCTCAGCACCCACCACTGCACTTTGGGGGGGCCCCTTTGGATGAATGAACTCCTTAGCCAGTCGTTCCCAAACTAGCTGTGGGCAAGAACCAGTTTACACCTCTAATCTATCATGGACCAAGACTTCTGTAAGAGAAAAGAAAAGCTAGAAACAGTAAGATACAGAATCCAAGTCACCCACCCCACCCTAACCTGCCCCGGGATTAAACCCAGGGCCTTCACACTGAGCTACAGCCCCCCAATTTGGGGGGGGGTTGTTTGTTTTGAGACAAGATCTCACTAAGTCACTAAATTGCCCAGCCTGTTTGAATCCTCCCAAGTGTTGCAATTACAGATGTGCACTACCACAGCACACAGCTCAGGCCCACAGGTTTGTTTTGTTTTGTTTTTTGTCTTTTTGAGACAGGGTCTCACTATGCAGTGCAGGCTGGCCTTGAACTCACTTTGTAGCTCAGGCTGGCCTTAAACTCGCAGCAACCCTTCTGCCTCAGCCTCCCCAGTGCTGGGATTACAGGTGTGTGCCACCACACCTGGCTCCACAGTTTCTATTATCAGAGTAATCCCATAAAAATCACATTTCAATAAATGTGAACAGAACAAGCATGAAAAAGAAAAATTACAGCCGGGCATGATGGTGCACACCTGTAATCCCAGCACTCAGGAAGCTGAGGCAGGAGGATCACCTCGCGTTCAAGGCCAGCCTAGGCTACATAATGAGTTCAAGGGCAGTCTGAACTGCATAGCAAGAACTTGTCTCGAAAAATAAATAAATAAATAGAAAAATTACAGAAGCTATTCACTGAAAAGTGAGCAGCAGATAGGCAGTTAACAGAGTCACTACTAATAACATGTTCTTCATTCCATTATCTTTTGTGTTGGAGACTGAACCCAAGGCCTCATGCATGTGTGTCCAGTGCCCTTCTGCTGAGCTACTTCCCCAGACATTTTACAACCTTAGCTAAACAGTTATTTCAGAAGTGGTGAGTTCCAGTATATCCGGAGTCAGCAAGTATAGGCCACAGCATGGATTTTCTATGTTGCAATAGGTGGGGAAAAGTCAAAGTATAAGGAGATAACAGGGGCTGGGCTTGGTGGTGCCTGTAGTCCCAGCACTCAGGAGGCTGAGGCAGGATTGCTGTGAGTTCAAGGCCAGCCTGAACTATATAGCAAGACCTTGTCTCAAAAAGAAAAAAAGAAAAGTAATAAGGGTTCATGACATATAAAATTATTTAAGATCCAAATTTCAGTGCTTTATGAATGATTTCATTAAATTCCCAGCATGGTGACACCTATTTGTGTATATGTTGGCCTTGACAGCTTTGCATTACAAATGTGACAGTAGAGTTGGGTGAACAGTCACACCCCATATGGACCCCAGCGTGATCCTCAAAATCTGAAATATTTACTCTCTGGCCCTCTACAGATTTGTTTTGTTTCCCGATCTATTATTCACTCCAATTTTGTTTCCCAATCTATTATTCACTCAAAAAAAGTTTCCCGATCTATTATTCACTCCAGATATCAACACTTACAAAGTACATGGGTTTTGTTTTGTTTTGTTTTGCGGGGGGGGCGGTTCTTTTGTTTGTTTTTATGGCACCAGGGACTGAGCTCAGGAATCCCTAAATCACATCCCCAGCTCCCTATACTTCTTTTTTCTTCGGTGCTAGGGTTTGAACCCAAGGACTTCCCACTGAGCTACATTCCCAGCTTTTTTTATTTTTTATTTTGGGACAGGGTCTCATTAAGTCACTAAATTGCCTGCACTGGGCTTAAACTTCCAATCCGCCCTCAGCCTCCCAGAGTACTGGGATTACAGGTATGTGTCATCATGATCGGCAGTTTTGGTGGTGAAGACAGGCAGCACTGGGGACTGAACTCAAGGCTTTTATTCTAAACTACATCCTCAGCTTTTAAACTTTTTTCTTCTTTTTTTAGCTTTTGAAAATTTTGAGACAGGGTCCCTAAATTGTCCAGGTTGGCCTTGAATGTGCCATCCTCCTGCCTCAGCCTCCCAAGTATATGGGATTACAGGCATGCATCACCATCATATCCACTTCAATGCTGAAGTTTAAATGTGTTTGATTTTTTTAAATATTTATTTTTTTGGTGCTGGAGATTGAACCTAGGCCTTGTCCCTGCTAGGCAATCATTCTACAACTCAGCTAAATTGCAGCGCACAGTTTGAATTTTTTCGTTATCTAACCCAGATCTGAGATTGACAGCGGCACTTCCCAGGGAATAATAAAGATCTAAACTCTAAATACATATTATAGATATAGTATATTGTATATATCTTAGTTTGAAGATACATTAAGCCAGGCTTGGTGGCATGCGCCTGTAATCCCAGCACTCAGGAGGTTGAGGCAGGAGGATCATTGTGAGTTTGAGGCCAGCCTGAGCTACAAAGTAAGCTCAAGGCTAACCTAAACTGCAAAGCAAGACCTTGTCTCAAAAAGACAAAATATATATATATATATATATATATATATATATATATATATACACACACACACACACACACACATATATATATAAGCTGGGTGTAGTGGTGAATCTCAGCAACCTAGCAGCTAAAGCAGAAGGATCTTGAGTTCACAGTCAGGTTGAACTAGACAGTAAGACTCTTCGTCTCAAGAAGAGAAAGAAGGAGAAAGGGGAGAAAAAGAAGGAAGAGGAAGAGGAAGAGGAAGAGGAGGAGGAGGAGCAGGGGAAGAGCAAGAGGAAAAAGGAGAATACAAATTTCCTTAGTGAATTGTGACTCACTTTTTTAGGGGGATACCGAGAATCAAACTCAGAACCTTTGCTTGCCAGGCAGGCACTGCACCACTGAGCTATATCCCCGGCCGTGACTTAATTTTTTGTTTGGTTTTGTTTTGTTCTGAGACAGGGTCTAACTATGGTCTAACTATGTAGGCCAGTCAGGCCTTGAACTCAAAATCCTCCAGCTTCACCCTCCCAAGTCCTGGAATTATAGCCGTGCACCCCCATGTCCCACTGTGCCATCTTTCTTTTGGTTAATTTTCTTAGTTTCTTTTTCAAGCCACCACTTTCAGCCTTCTAGTGGCCTTATGCTTTGAGTGTATTTCCTATAGCCTAGATTCAGCTATGAGGCAGAGCCCGATATCTGCCTTTCTGTATCTGCCCTTGTAGGAGGAGAATCCCTGGTAGGTATCTGGGCACATGACCACCCAAATAAAGACTACATTTCCTGGCATCCTTGGCAAGGAGATATACCTTGTGATGAGCCCTGCTTAATGGGATATGCGGTTCATACTCTACCTTTTTATTCTTTTTATTGACCTCCATCCAGGAAGACAAACAAATGTGGGCACACCTTAGGAAGACAGCACAGCTGGCCAGGAACCTGAGTCCTTGATGAACGTGTAGACTTACTGCAGAAATAAATTTCTATTCTGGTAAGGGCATTGTTTGTTTTGTTTTGATGTCTGTTAAAAGAAATACAACCTAATGGGAATACTTTATTTTGGGAATAGAACTTTGACTTTTTGTGTTTTTGTTTCTCTCTGTGTGTGTGTGTGTGTGTGTGTATGTCTTGTGGGGTTTGTTTTGTTTGAGATAGGATCTTGCCTTGTAGTTCAGGTTGGCCTCAAACTCCAGGCAGTTCCCCTGCCTCAGCTTCCTGAGTGCTAGGATTACAGGCATGTGCCATTATATCTAGATCTGACTTTTTGTTTTGGGACTGGGGAAACCCAGGACTTTCTCCTCGAGAGTCTCACTAAGTCTCTAAATTGCCTGTACTGTGTTCAAATTTATAATCCTTCTGCCTCAGACTCCCAGAGTGCTGGCATTTTAGGTTTGTGCCACAAAAATCTAGCTGACTGTGTTTTTGTTTTTTGTTTTTTGTTTTTTTCAGTTCAGGCAGGCCTTGAACTCACTTTGTTGCTGGAGCTGGCCTCAAACTCACAGTAATCCTCCTGCTTCAGCCTTCCTAGTGCTGGGATTACAGGTGTGAGCCACCACTCTCAGTCACTAATGGTTACATTTATTTATTTATTTATTTATTTATTGGTATGGGAATTGAACTCATGACCTTGCACTTTCCAGGCAGGCATTGTGCTGCTGAGCTATATCCCAGACCCTAATGGTTACTTTTAGATGGTCAGTGAAGTTTAAGGTTAATCAACTTATCTTTCTTTAGGACAACAACAAAACATTTCCACGTGCCTAAGGCATCCTTTCCTTTCTTTCCCTTTTCTGTCTTTGTGACTTGTTTCCACTCTGGACCCTAAATATCTGCTCCCTCCACCATCTCAGGCTGTTTGGTGGGAATGTATTTTTCATTCCCCTTTCCAGGAACAGGGTAGCACTCTGAGGCCCTGGAATGGATCCAGAGATTAATTTCTTGCCACCCAGACTCTGTGGGACTGTGGGCCTCCTGGACTCCCAAGCCTTTCTCTAGATCTGAAACCCCTGTGGGGTCAGCTCCCTCCTACAACGCCAGCTTTGGTCTTTGGGACCTAGGCTCGTTCCTTTCAAGTTCACTTTTTAAGAATTCTGTAGTAGTGGGACGAGTCTGGCCACCCTCTCAACTCACTGCATTACTATGGATTCCCCCCAAATTGCCCCTATTTGAAATACTGCCAGTGCCAGGAACTCTCTACCTCCCAAGGGGGCAGAGAGATCCAGATCTTGCTCAGTGGGGATTGGTGGACGCTTGAGCATACATTTTCTCCAGGCTGCTCAAGCAGGGGGTGGCGATGGTGAAGAATGCGGGTGATCTCACAGACAGACTCTAGGGCAAGATACAGCCCCGGGCAGAAGTATTCTGGGGGCTGCTAGGTCTCTGCCCTCCTGGAGCCTCCTTGAGTGCAGCCTGGTCCTGGTGGTATCTTGAGGCACCTGCTGGGGCCTCAGTGGGTGGACAACATCATCACAAACTCTGGGGAAGAGAAGGGCAAAGCTTGGGCCAGTCCAGGTCAGGGATCGCAGCAAGTGCTGGAGGGATGGGAGGAGGCTTGGAAGCGGACTCACCGTCAAAGTCTATGGTGCCGTCCCCGTTGAGGTCTATGTCTCGGAGCATCTCGTCCAGCTCGGTTCCCTCCAGGGGTTCCCCCAGCAGAGCTGGTGCTGCCTGCCGCAGCTCTGCCACAGTGATTCTTCCATCCCTGTCCCTGTCAAACTAGGAACCAGGCAGGGCTCAGCTCCTCCCACCCCAAGTCACCTCCGTACCCAGCCCCATTCTTGACACTCACTGCCAATAGGCCAGATGCTCCCTACCCCCGCCTGTCGCAACCCACCCCAGCCTGCCCCATCTTCCCAGGCCAAGATGAGAGAAGTGTCTTCCTGCCCCAGAAGGGTCCCTGGTTGGTGTACCCAACTGGGAAGGAGCTGAACTCTTTCTGCCCATCCCTAGGCCCTGGGGCCTCCACCTGAAGGGCTCTGGGGCCTCCACCTGCAGGGCTCTGGGCTCCTGAAGGCAGAGGCTGCAGTCTCCCAGCGCTGACGGCTCCAGCCCTGCCACCCAGTGCCCGCCCCCATCTCACACCACACCTCTCGGAAGGCGATGCGCAGCTCCCGCACCCCCAGCATGTGCGCCGTCTCCTCCCTCAGCTTTGGGCTGATCAGCTCCACGAACTCCTCAAAGTCCACAAAGCCACCCACTGTGGACCCAGGGAGGGATGTCACAGATGAAGGTAACTCACCCCTCCCCCCACCGTGCTCTGTGTCCAGGAGGACGAACCCTTGACCCCGCCCACTGGGGAGTGGGAGGCCTGAGTCCCAAACCCAGAGCTGCTTGGGGGTGCTGAGGATTGCCCTGCTCTCAGCAAAGGATGAGGCGTGGGAAAAAGAGGCCAGGCTTCACAGCAGACAACCCATGTTCAAATCCTAGCTCAAATGCCAGGACATGCTTGCCCTTAGGTAGCTCATCAACCCCCCTTCCTTGTCCTAGGATGGGCCTGAGAACCTACTGTGCAGGTTGCTGTAGGGTGAGAGTTCATGGCCCAGGACAAAGCAGGGAGTGGCCCTTCAGACATGGCCCCAAGTGGTCAGCCTGTAAGATACCAGTGGCCAGAGAGCAGTTTTGGGGGAAAGAAAAGGAGCCTGACACCAAATAGCCATAGCAGGTGTAAACTTCGTGCCCATTTTAGAAATTGTGAGAAACCCAGCATCCCAGAGGAAGGGAATATGATATCTGCCTCAGGACAGACCAGCCAATGATAACCACACAATGGCTGCTCAGCACTTAGGCCAGGGTTCTGTCATTCAGGCCTCACTGAGCCTATGGAGACTAGATTCCTGTTGACTCGGACCAAGGCAGCTGCCACCAGGGTAGAGAGAGTGAGGCACAGTGAGAGAGAAGCGGGAGGGCCCTTTAGCATAGAGTTAGAGGTGAGTTGGAGGCTTCGGCCAGAGAGGCAGGTGAAAGGGCTGAAGGCATGCAGAGGCCAGACTGCTTCCCAAGACCTGGTCCCTAACCCAAGCCCAAGGGCCACATCTGCATCACCCTGCTGCCATCCTTGCCCACCTCACCACACCAACAGCCTGGAGCTTGGACTCGGTGTCCCTACATCTGATGGGACCATGTCCCTGCCAGTACCCCCCAAACCACCACCATCTTCCACCGTCACCGCTAAATGACTATTAGAGATCCCCTCTTGCTACCACTTAGTGAGCCCCCTGAACTAGGAGGGTACCCAGGCACTGAAAGGACCAGGGCCAGCCTGCCCCACCCCTACCCTGCACAGCTGGGCCACTCCCACCCCAGCCGCGCTGCAGGGCTCGGTCACTGACTGCGCATCTTTACGTGCTGCGAGACCTCGAGGAGCTCCATCTCGGTGGGCATATACCCCAGCGTCCGCATGCAGTCACCCAGCTCCCGGTAGCCGATGTAGCCATCCTGGTCAGTGTCAAACTCCTCGAAGGCAGCCTGCAACTCTGTGGGGGAGGGAGGTCAGGCCAGGTGGCCAGGGACACCGCCAAGCCCCCAGCAGCACCAATAGCCACTCACCCTCCAGTTCCTCGGGGCCCAGGTCACGGTCCTGCAGGGAGAGAGTCCAGCATGTTCCCAAGGCCAGCCACAGCTCTGTCCTTCCTCCTCCAGCCCCAGCCTAGGCTAGCCTGCACAGGACCAGCTCTACCAGAGCAGGCAAAGCCCCCTCAGCCCCAGTAGAGAGATTCCTCGGTGTTCCTGGTGTGAGGCCCAGCTCTGCCCACTGCACTGCATTGCCTAATCCCTGCCCCCACAGCTCAGGCTCCCCCAGGCTGGGCCAGAAGGGGCAGAGCACCTAAGTACTCAGCGGCAGTAGGGCTGAGACCGGGGAAGCAATCCCCACTTCAGCCCAGCCCAGGTACCCCCTGACCTTCCCGAACATGCGGTTGAGCAGGGGTCCATATGCCCTCTGAGCAGCATCCTGCTGGGAGTCAGAACGGCGCCGGTGGGACTGTCTGCGAGAGGCTGGCCCAGGGGGCACTGGGGATGGCTCTTCTTTCTTCTCTTTGGCCCTTGATGGGTTTCTGCTACTGCCTGGGGCCTCGGGGTCCTGGACAGGCATTTGCTCCCCGGCGCTGCCCTTCCGGGCCCCGCGGGTCTGCTTTTCCCTCTTGCTCCTCCTCCTGGTCGAGGGGGGCCCCTCGCCACCACTACCCGGAGTCACAGCCTCTGCAGGGGGCTTCCGGGAGCTGGGGCCTGAGCCTGGGCTGTGCTCTGTGGCCATGTGGGGAGAGACAGCCGGGCTCAAGGCTGCTGCTCCCCTGAGCACCTTTGGCTCTCAGGAGCCACAAAGCTGCTTATGTGCCCAGTCTTTGAGGTGACTGCCTGTGATCGGGCCCTGTGGGGGATTAGGGTAAGTGAGGTGGGCAGCCCAGGACCTAATCCCTGCCCTCTGCCCTGGGGTGGCCAGGACAGAGCCAGGTGGGACAGCAGGACTGTCCTCAGCAGCAAAGAACACCATGGCCACCATGAGTTTGAGACTCCAGCCTGGCCACTCCTTAGCTGGGAGATGCAGTCAGTTCTGAGTCTCAGTTTGTTCATCTGTAAGATGGGGGGAACATTGCTGAAGAGCTGCACACTCAACCCAGCCATGCTTCAGGCAGGACTCAGCTGAGCAGAGGGCACCAAGGAAGACTTCTCGGGCAGTGGATGAGCGCAGGCCTCTTACAGCCTAGTGCCAGCCTTCCCGGGGATGACATCCTGGATAGGGCAGAGGGCCTTCGAGACGGGACGAGGCCACAACACAGAGGTCTCAAATACCAGCTGAGAGGTGGTGGTGATGTCGGAGCAGGTGCACCCTGGGGAGCACACAGCCCGCCCTGAGCCAGAAGGACCCTGTGTGAGGGGGCTCAGCTGTTTGACCCTGAGCATGGAGGACCCTGACTGGTCACTTGGCCCTACTGGGCCAGGGTTAGGGTTTCCCAGAGAGCAGCCCCATGAATGATTGATGTCCTCTCAGCTTGGGTTTCCTGCCCTGCCGCCTTTGCGTCTCCAGGTGCCATGCTGCAGGTCCCTGCAGGGGGCCAGGCGGGCGGCCGGGCCACTGGGCAGGCCAGCACGCCTCACTTCCAGCCATCAGCCTGTGCCTCAAGGTAAGCCAGGTGTCACACTGGGGCCTGGGGAGGGTGCCCAGGTCTCTGATTTAAGGGGCTCTGCCCAACAGAGAGCCTGAGGTGGGGAGGGCCTGGAGCTCATGGCCTGGTGGCTATAGCCCTGGGCCCAGGCAGGATTCAGCCCTGCTGGGGCATCGTGCCCCTCTCCTAGTTGCCCTGTGAGGCCCTCTTCCACTCTCAGAGGGACATGGCATTGGGGGAAGGTGGGGTGGAGAGAGTGGACCTCTTGGGCCCTGGACCTGGGTGCCCCCAGACCACCTTGCCCTCACCAGTCCTGCCAGTCCCTCTCCCCGCTGCTCTATTTAGTAACTATAACGGACAAGTAAGGGCACCTGTCCCCGAGCTCTGGGGAGCAGGAAAGGGGCACGGGTGAGCTAAAAGGCAAGGGCTGCTCCCAGATCAGGCTACTGGCCACAGCCCGCCGGGGCCCTAGGGCTCAGACCTCACCCCAGATTTCTGAACCACTCTCTGAAGGTCCAGAGCCTGCTGCTGCCAGCCACCCTTTAGACCCAGAGCCCTCCCTGCTTAGAATTTTAAACCCTTGAACCCAAGGCCATCAGGCGTAAAGGGCTTTTGTGAAGAGCTGACTGATTGGTTCTTTGTTTTGTTTTTGTTTTTTGAGACAGGGTCTCACTATGCAGTTCAGGCTGATCTTGAATTCACTATGTAGCCCAAACTGGCCTTGAACTCACAGGGATCCTCCTGCCTCAGTCCCTCAGCACTGGGATCACAGGCATGTGTCACCATGCCCAACACTGAATGATGTTCAAACTATTCCCTGGAGCCCTAAGTGTGCTCTCCTGGCCTGTAATCTGAAACCACCTTTTAGTTCATATAGAAGTTCCACTGTACTTTATTTACTTTTTTTTTTTTTTTTTGAGATAGGCTCTCACTGTGCGGTTCAGACTAGCCTTGAACTCACTATGTAGCTCAGGCTGGCCTCAAACACATGACAGTTCTACTGCCTCAGCCTTCTAAATGCTGGCATTGCAGGCATACACCACCACACCTAGCCCACGATACTTTATTTAAACAAGATTCACAAGTTTTACCAATAGTTTAAAAGTCTCTAGTCTACTTAGTTACAGATTTCATGTGGCACAATGCTTAAGTCTGGGTTGGTTTGTTTTTTTTAAATCTGGGGTGGAGTCTTGAAACTGACTTTGCTACTTCTGACCTTAAGCAAGTCACTGATTCAATGAGCTTCTTCTCCTCACCTGTAAAATGGGTAGTAGGAGGACCACATAAGGTTGTCTATTTAAAATTCCTGACAAGGGATGGGGATATAGCTCAGTGGTAGAGTGCTTGCCTAGCATGCACAAGGCCCTCAGTACCACAACAAAACAAAACAAAAATAAAATCCCTGGAAAAAAAAAAAAAAAAAAAAAGCTGGGTGTGTTAGTGCATGCCTATAATCCCAGCACTCAGGAGGCTGAGGCAGGAGGATCGTTATGAGTTTGAGGCCAACCTGTGCTACATAGTGAGTTCAAGACCAGCCTGAAATGCATAGAGAGACCCTGTCTAAAAAAAAAAAAAAAAAAATCCCTGGTGCAGGCAGACTACCTAAAAGGTGACAATAATGGCCCAAAGAAGGACAGGGATTTGCCTGGATGCACTGCACCCTCTCCTTCATACTCAGTCATTCCTGCATTCATTGATTCACCAGGCACCCAGTCCGTGTCCAGCAGTACACTGGGGACCCCAAATGGACACTGCTATGGAAGCCAACTTGGGCGCTGCTGGCCTCAGGCCCCGTACAGAGCTCGATGATGAGGACTACTACCCTCAGGGTGGCTGGGACACAGTATTCCTTGTGGCCCTGCTGCTCCTGGGGCTGCCAGCTAATGGGCTGATGGCATGGCTGGCTGGCTCACAGGCCCGGCATGGGGCGGGCAAGAGACTGGCCCTGCTTCTACTCAGCCTGGCCCTCTCCGACTTTTTGTTCCTGGCAGCAGCGTCCTTTCAGATCTTGGAGGTCCAGCATGGAGGGCACTGGCCGCTGGGGACAGCCGCCTGCCGCTTCTACTACTTCCTGTGGGGTGTGTCCTACTCCTCTGGCCTCTTCCTGCTGGCAGCCCTCAGCCTGGACCGCTGCCTGCTGGCACTGTGCCCACACTGGTACCCTGGGCACCGCCCAGCCCGCCTACCCCTCTGGGTCTGCGCTGGTGTCTGGGTGCTGGCCACACTCTTCAGTGTGCCCTGGCTGGTTTTTCCTGAGGCCACCATCTGGTGGTACGACCTGGTCATTTGCCTGGACTTCTGGGACAGTGAAGAGCTGCCCCTGCGGATGCTTGAAATCCTGGGGGGCTTCCTGCCATTCCTCCTGCTGTCCGTCTGCCACATGCTCACCCAGGCTGCAGCCTGCCGGACGTGCCGCCGCCAGCAGCCTCAGCCCTTGGCCTGCCATGGCTTTGCCCGTGTGGCTAAGACCATTTTGTCAGCCTACGTGGTCCTGCGACTGCCTTACCAGCTGGCACAGCTGCTCTACCTGGCCTTCCTGTGGGACATCTACCCCGGCTACCTGCTCTGGGAGGCCCTGGTCTACTCTGACTACCTGATTCTGCTCAACAGCTGTTTGAGCCCCTTCCTCTGCCTCATGGCCAGCGCTAACCTTCGAGCTGTACTGCGCACCATACTTTCCTCCTTCGCTGCAGCTCTCTGCGAGGAGCAGCCAGGCAGTTTCACACCAGCTGAGCCACAGACACAGGTGGCCTCTCAGAGCCCAACTCTAACAGCAGAGGTCCAGCCACCACCGGATCCTGTGGCCCAGCCTCAGGTGAACCCCACAGCCCAGTCACCACTGGATCCCGTGGCCCAGCCTCAGGTGAACCCCACGCCCCAGCCACCACTGGATCCCGTGGCCCAGCCTCAGGTGAACCCCATGCCCCAGCCACCACTGGATCCCGTGGCCCAGCCTCAGGTGAACCCCATACCCCAG
>NW_004955422.1:18031216-18093050 GCF_000276665.1 Chinchilla lanigera
ACCCCAGTCACCACTGGATCCCGTGGCCCAGCCTCAGGTGAACCCCACGCCCCAGCCACCACTGGATCCCGTGGCCCAGCCTCAGGTGAACCCCACGCCCCAGCCACCACTGGATCCCGTGGCCCAGCCTCAGGTGAACCCCACAGCCCAGCCACCACTGGATCCCGTGGCCCGGGCTCAGGTGAACCCCACAGCCCAGCCACAGTTGAGCATTGAGGCCCAGTCCCCTGGCCCTGCTACTGGGACCCCCAGGCTCTGTGAGAAAGCTTCCTTTAGCCCATCTCTAGATCCTTCACCTGAGGCCCCTGAGAGCCCAGGCATGCCAGCGGCCCCTGAGGGAGAAAGCCCTGACACTGCCCCAGCAACAGAGGCCCCCAGTGCAGGTCCCACATGAGGATCCAGGAAGCCCAGGCCTGCCAGAGCAGCAGAAAAGTCAGAGGGCGTGGAGGAACCAGCCAATCAGAGAGGCAGGAGTAGCTGAGAACACCCCTGTTGAAAACCCCACAAAGTCCTCGGGCCTAGAAGAACTACAAGGGGGAAGTGAAACAAAGCAGCCAAAAGTCCCAGACAGTTTGTGTCAGCGTCCCCTGCTCCGCCCCCTCCACACCTTACATGGTTGCTCCTGACACACAGTCACCCAATAGCCTCCTGAGCCACGGCTGATGGTGTCCTGCTGAGTTCTGTCCTCCAGTCCCACAGATGCCACCTTCTCTGTGCTTCAATCCTGCTGCAGAAAGATAGTAGGTCAGGTCTGGACACAGGGACAAGAGAGAAAAATCCCTGCAGAGAAAGGAGGCCACCAGGAGCCTGCAGCCCCAAGCAGAAGCCAGAGGCCCCAGTGGCCCACAAGCTGGCCTGGCATGGCCACGCCCTGTCTTCCAGTGCCCTGTCCCCAGAAGACAGTGAGGCTGGGGTGAGATTTGCCTCAGCAAGGTGGCTGGAGAAGAGGCAAGAGTGACCAAGCTTGGATTCAAATCCAAGTTTATGACACCCTGGCTGGGTGACCCAGGACAAACTACTTTTGAGTTCCTGTTTTGTGGGCTATTTTGAGGATTAAATGAGGGGGCATAGGAGGTGCCCCACAGGAGCCATGTAGCAAGGGATCAGTGAACAGATGTCCTCTCCATCAGGGGCATAAAGAGATGGCTTTTAGGGTGGATGGGTGGAGGCACGTGGAAGAGCCACCACCTGGCCTGAGCACCTGGGCTCCTGTGACTGGCCTGGGCTGCAGACACCCAGGTGGCCTGAGAGAGCATGGTGCCACCTCCACATCTTTCAAGGGCAGGAGGGTTTGGCAAGAAACGTCAAAGTCTGATTCCATTCAAGGGTTTGACTGGCACTCACCTGCTCCTGAACCTCCCAGGGAGGGCTGCAGAGATTTTCTAATGGGGGTGCAGGTACAGACTGCACTGGCCCCAACCTCCCCCCATCTAAGCTTAAGGGCTCAGTTAGGAGTTAATCCGAGTGCAGAGTGCTCTGGACACCCGAAAGGGCAAAGGTTCTTGGAGGTCACCAAGCTTCTCTCAGGCAGAACCAGCTCCTTGGTAGCTGCAGATACTGCAGGAAAAAAGAGGAACTACTGCAGTCCTGTTCCCCATCTCCTGCCCCTCTGCTTCCTCCCTGCCCCTAGTGTCCTGCCCCTCTCCCCCCACAGCCCTTTCCTACTAGTTTAGCGTTGAGACCTGCAGCAGCTGCGAGATGCCCTCACCAGCAGGTGTAAATGATAATGGTATTTTATATGCTGCCCTTCCCAAGGCTGTTTCATTGTAAAAAGGTGGCAGGTGGTTCAGGCAGCTGGCTGTGGTGCAGTCAGATCTGGGTTTGGGTCCTAGCTTGCTCTTAGCCTGTTTGCCTCTGTCAATTCAGGATAATGTTTCCCTTGGTCGGGTAGCAGGTTGTGGTTATTACCAGAGCCAGGCACAGAAAGGCCAAGGATTACAGGCACTGAGACAGGTGGGAGAGGGATTTCTGGGCAGATGTGAATTATTTGAATCCATTCATCCAACAAGGATTTGCTGAGCACATGCTAGACCTGATGCCTCTCTGGCTGGCCTTCCCTTTTGGAGATATACAGGCAGGGTTCAGGTTGTGGTTTTTGGTGCCCGGAAGGGGTTGTTTGAATCTTGGCTCTACTATTCACCATGTATAAACTTCAGCAAAACTCTTGGCTTCTTTGGGACTCAGTTGCCAATCTGTAAAATGGGGATCACAACTGACTGATCTCTATGAAGTGTTTGGATCTTTACCAAGTACACAGTAAGTGCTCAATAACGGTTAGCCCTTAATTTGATTGTACCAGTGGGCATCCCCTGGCTCAGGCCAGACGTGAGATCAATACAGGCCAGAGCCCACCTGGCAGGTAGACTGCCTGCCAGGTTTTATTCTCCCTCCCACACTACCTCCTCCTCCTTCACCTTTCCCCATCTTGTTTGTTGGAGTGCACACTCCCTGGGGACAGGGTTTGGACTTCTGTCCTCCTTTTCCTGGCAGGGGCCCCAAAGCTTTTCAACATGGCAAGCAGATCAGTGAATAAAACCTCAGCACAAGCCACCTGCCTTGAGGAGTGAGCCAGCCCTGCTTCCAAGGTCTCAAAGAAGAATCCCACTCATAGTGGGTAACTGTGATCCAGGAGAAAGAGCAGGCCTTGAAGTGACTTGCGGGACAGAGAGGAGTTTTCCCAGGGTCTCACAGAGGAGGTTTATGTTGGAGGAAACAGGGCCATGAAGATCCCACAGCCTCCCCACATCACCCTAACACACAGGCTGGGCTCCCGTTGCCTTCTGGGAATCTCCCTCCTTCTCTGGGTGAGAGGCCCTTCCCCCTCTTCCAGAGGGGCCCGACAGTGATTCTGAGAGTTGAAAACATGAAGATTTTTAATTCTACATTCAGGGATGTTGCTTGTCCGTTCGCACAACCTGCACTAAGCGATCACATGCCGTGTACTGGGTCCCTTTTGGGGAGCTGGGTGTACAGTGGCGGCAGGGAGGCAAAATCCTTGCCCTCAATGTGTTGACATCCTAGCAGGGAGAAGTATCTGGTGATCTAGCAGTGACTGAGAACAATGCAGCGAGAACAAGGAAGGGCCAGAGAGTGACCGGGTGAGAGGGGTGTCAGGGAGAGCCCCAAGGGAAGTGACAGTGAGCAGAGACCTGGAGAAGTTGAGGGATGGAGTCTTTTCAAGACCCAGGGGGAAAGTTTCCAGCCAAAGGGAGGGAACAGCACGCCCTGTCCCGAGATAGGGGGATGTTCAGGGATAGGAGATGTCAGTATCACTGGGCCACAGGCAGTGAGAGGACAGTGGAGGGTGTGAGGGCTGGTGGATGGGGGTCAGACAGGTAGGATGGGAGGAGAGAGAAGGCAGCTGTGGATTCTATCTCAATCAGGCCAGTAACAGGCTGGGAAGGGTTCAGGGAAGTGGGGCCACCCAGGCTAGTGCGGGCTTTAAACAGACCCTCACCTGTTGCCTAGGATCTGGCTGCATCTGGTCCCCACATTCCTGCCTGGCCAGCCTAGGGTTTAAGGAGACTGGGAAATGCAAGCACTCTGAAGCCAGATGGAGACTGAACACTCGCTGTGTGCCCTCCGGCAAACACCTGCCCTCTCTGAGCCTGTTTCCTCCCAGGGTGGTGAGGGGAATGAGACGAGACACACACCCCAGCCCACCCTCTAACCCACAGCCAGGGCTCCTTCTCTCTGCCTCTTTGTCTCTTCCCTTTTCTTTCTGGGAAAGAGACCCTGCCATCACCTCTTGGTTACCCAGGGTAGTAGACGCACATGGAAGGTAGAAGGGAGCCAGTGCCCAGAGCCACCTACTTAAAAGAAAAGTGGGTCCTACAAAGACACCGAAGGGCCCACGGAGAGACGGAGTAGGGTGGATCTGGGGAGGCCAGCTGGGCTCCTTGTCAGAGAATAAAGAGGACCATGGTCTGACCTCTAGGCTCAGAGTAGATGGTCCAGGGAGTAAAGGAAGATGCAAGAGATCTGCGGCCCTCAATAAAGACCCTGGCAGGACCCACGGGAGTCCATCGGGAAGAATGGGACCGCTGGGCCTTTCCCTCCCACCTTCCAACATTGTCTTACTTATATCCTTAGCCAAGAGCGTTAACTCTTATAAAAACCGTCCATAGAGACACCACCTGGAGGCAGGGCGGGGATGGCTGTCTTACGGGTACGCGCAGTCGGGTTGAGGACCGGCCGAGTCGGCTTCACCCTAACCTGACAACTCCTGCGCATACCCCGGTCCGCGAACATCGCCCCTTACTCCAGCTGCTGCACAGGCACTTTTCACCTCTTGGGGTGAGGGTGGGGCTCCTATTGGCCCCGCCCCAACCCTTCTGACCCCGCCCACTCCGGCCGGCCGTCCCACCCCCGCGCGCGTGACTCGGCCCCGCCTCTCAAGCCCCTGCCCGCCCCCCTCTCCCGCCCTCGCTCCTCTGTCACTTCCTGATTCCCGCTTCCTGCTTCCCAGAGATCGGGATCCCAAGCTGCCCGAGGCCGCCGCCGCAGCCCCCGGGAACCCCGGTGAGCGGTGAGCGGGAAGCAGGGCGGGACCTGGCTGGGAGTGCAGGCGAGGGCGGGGTCCGGGGAGGGGGACCGCAAGTCCGAGGAGCACTTTCTCTCCTTTGCGCCCCACCCTCAGTCCTAGCTCCCCTGGCCGTCCAGCCTGTCCTTCTGGGCCAGGGTCCCTGAAAGTTGGATCCTTGATTCACCTTGGACCGCGCTCTGAGGCTGCTCTGGGATGCTCGGCGGCTAGCAGCGCCGTCTCGACCCCCCGCTGCGTCCTGCCAAAGCCCCCGGGCCGGGGTTCCTGCAGCTTCCTGCACCTTCCCTGGGACTCAGAACTGGGGCTTAGAGCGCCCTACAGCGGGGAGCCCTTCCCTGCCTCCTCTCCTCCCTGCTCTTCATCCAGTCTCCAGATCTCTGGGCAGGAGAGGCAGCGCCAAACTGCCCTGGACCTAAAGTGCTATGCTTTCTCTGCTTCCACCCAGCAGAGGCGCGGGGAGGGGTCCAAAGGAAGCCCCACAAAGCCACTCAGAACTCAGCGGTGGCGAGCGCTGGGGATCAATGCATTTAGCCCTTCAGATGTGTGCTGTGGGAGGTGGCCTTGGTCTGCACCCGTGACCCTGTCCTGTGACTGGGGAAACTGAGACCCAGGCTGGTTATAATAACCAGTCCCTGTTGCGCCCTCCCCACCTCCCATCATGCAGCCCTGGGAGAGCTCTTGTCGCTGTGACAGCAAGGTGATCCCCACCTCTCTGCCCTGCAGACATGTCCTTCCGAAAAGTAGTGCGGCAGAGCAAATTCCGGCATGTGTTTGGGCAGCCAGTCAAGAATGACCAGTGCTATGAGGACATTCGAGTGTCCCGTGTTACCTGGGACAGCACTTTCTGCGCAGTGAACCCCAAATTCCTGGCTGTGATTGTAGAGGCCAGCGGTGGGGGTGCCTTCCTGGTGCTCCCTCTAAACAAGGTGGGCTGGGAGTGGGGGCTGAAGCGAAAGCTACAAGCACCTGAGCTACACCTCTGGCTCTTCCACACACCTCAGAGGCGTGCCTTGTTTGTCCCCTCCCTGCTGGGCAGGTATTCTGATCCACTTTTACTGCCCAGGAGGTGTGAGCAAAGGTGGCAGAAGTGTTTATTGACACTGAGTCAGAGACGGGGCTGCAGACATTTTCTGCTTACCTGGGGTGGGGGGCGGCAGGCACTGTCACATGTGGAGGAGCAGTGAGCCAGGCTAGACACATCATTCCTACTCCTGGGAAGGGCTGAGGCTCTGGAGAGACGGAGCACGGACATTCTGACCATGCCTCCATGCCTGCAGACGGGCCGCATTGACAAGGCCTATCCGACGGTGTGTGGGCACACAGGACCTGTCCTAGACATTGACTGGTGTCCCCACAATGATGAAGTCATTGCCAGCGGCTCAGAGGACTGCACAGTCATGGTGAGCATAGGACTGTTCAAGCCAGGGTCTCAGGCGTGGCTGTAGGCTCCTGGTAGCAGGGGCAAGCAGAGACTTCAGCCCATCATCCTCATCCCTCCCACAGGTGTGGCAGATCCCAGAGAATGGTCTGGTTTCCCCACTGACAGAGCCAGTGGTGGTGCTGGAGGGGCACACCAAGCGCGTGGGTATCATCACCTGGCACCCCACCGCCCGAAATGTGCTGCTCAGTGCAGGTCTGCCTGGCTCCCTACCCACTTTGCCCCTCAAACCTCCTCTGCATATGTGGCTCTGGAACAGCCTAGCAGCATTTCCCGGGTCCACCCGCCACGTAGGGAAGCTAAGGCCTGCAGCAGTCAAGAGAGTTGGTTCAGTCCCTGGGGAGTGGGTAAAGTAGGTCTGGTGGGCTGATGGCCCCCACCTGCCTGCCCAGGTCTAAGCTGATGGCCCTCTACCTGCCAGGCTGCGACAATGTGGTGCTCATCTGGAATGTGGGCACTGCAGAGGAGCTGTACCGCCTGGACACCCAGCACCCCGACCTCATCTACAATGTCAGCTGGAATCGCAATGGGAGCCTCTTCTGCACGGCATGCAAGGACAAGCGCGTGCGCATCATCGACCCCCGCCGGGGCACCCTGGTGGCAGTATGTGGCCCCAGAGGGTGAGGATGGCAGTGGACAGGCCCAGGGGCTTGATTGGGGTGCTGTACTGACCACCTCTCCCTCCCCAGGAGCGGGAGAAAGCCCATGAGGGGGCTCGGCCCATGCGGGCCATCTTCTTGGCAGACGGCAAGGTGTTCACCACAGGCTTCAGCCGCATGAGTGAGCGGCAGCTGGCACTCTGGGACCCAGTGAGTGGCTGTGGTCAGCCTGAGGGGGCAGGCTTGAGACTGGGCCCCTACTCTGGCAGCATCATCCCAGACCAGGCTGGCAGGGGTCACCCTGGAGAGCACTGGGCCCAGAACCACGCCACCCTCTCCTGTCCCTGCCCGTGCTCTCTGGCCCTCCCTGAGACTTCCCCATTGTCTCCCACTGCCTCCATACCTTTGCCACCATGTCCCTGCTGATGGAAAGGCCCTTTCCTCCTTTTTTGCCTGAACCACCCAGCTGGCCTTCGAGGGCCAGTGCAGAGGTCCTTCCTCCAGCAAGCCCCTGAGCCCTTGCTACGAAGCGCTCTGTCCTACAGCTGTGTTTGTGCACAGTAAGCAGGGCCCTTTCAAGGCAGGGGTGGTGTGCCTGTAGTCCTCAGCACTTGCTCAGTGGCCTGGGAAGAGCCTTAAGGCCTGGGGGAGGATAGAAAAGTAGGATCACAGGAGTGGAGAGGATCCCTTAGTGGTCACACCGTATGGGTGAAGGCCAGGAGGTAGGAGAGAACCTCCTTCGTCTTTTGGGGCAGTGCTGGCTGGCATGTGAGGCTGGTTAAGGCCAGTCCTGGTCAGGGGTTTGGATGGACAATTCTGGTGTGACCTGACTGCTCCCCATGTACCAGGAAAACCTCGAGGAGCCTATGGCCCTGCAGGAGCTAGACTCAAGCAATGGGGCCCTGCTCCCCTTCTATGATCCTGACACCAGTGTGGTCTACGTTTGTGGCAAGGTGAGGCTGGGCACAGCTGGTGGGAATAAGGGAAATTTTGTGGCCAAGTGCTGAGCCCTCTGCCCCTACAGGGTGACTCCAGCATCAGGTACTTTGAGATCACGGACGAGCCCCCCTACATCCACTTCCTGAACACATTCACCAGCAAGGAGCCCCAGAGGGGCATGGGCAGCATGCCCAAGCGGGGCTTGGAGGTCAGCAAGTGTGAGATTGCCCGGTAAGAGGGGTTGGGGCACACTGAGATCAGCCTGGGGATGGGTCAGGATGGGAGCAGGGGTCAAGCCCGGAGCATCCAAGGTGAGAGATCACATCACAGGAGGTAGCTCCGGAGCAGGAATATGTCATTTAAAAGGGCCCGAGGGTCTGGAGCCGGTCTGTAGGAACCCTTGAAGCCACAAGGCAGTCTGCATGAGGGGCCTTCAGGTTAGCCTGTGGGAAGGCCGGGTAAGGGTCGGGAGTGGAGGTTGGAGGCAGCTAAGAGCTCCAATCATGGGGCCTCCTCTCCCTTTCCCAGGTTCTACAAACTGCATGAGCGAAAGTGTGAGCCCATTGTCATGACTGTGCCAAGAAAGGTGAGGCCACCTGCTTCCCAAACCCATTTGCTTCCTTCTCTAGCACATAAGGGTGATGGGTGAGGCCTGTGAGTGGATGCAGTGGGTGGGATGGAGATATGCCAGCATGCACTTATACCCAGAGGGTAGATAGGGGGCTAGCAGGATAACAGAGGGCTAGCTGAAGGTCTGCCCCAGAGGAGCCACAGGAGACAGGGCCAAGAGTCAGGAAGGAGCTGCAGCCATGGAGAGCCTCTCAGTAGGCGGCAGGGCCAGCAGGGTCCATCCAGCAGGGGAGCAGGCCAAGCAAAGGCATGGAGCTGGGAATGAAAGGGGACGAGGGGTCTGGCTGCAGTGGAGTGTTCCATGAGGACAACCAGGCCACATGGGCTTTGGCCCCAGATGCCAAGAGTCTCAGACACACTTCCATTATTCTCCAGCGGACATTTGCTGAGCGCTTCATTCAATGTGCCAGGCACATCTGGGAGCAGAGAGGGGTGGGGCTGATAGGACCTGCTGCAGCTTAGTCCATGGGGCCCAAATGTGGCTCACAAGATAGCTGGGGCCTGTGGTTTGCAGGCAAGGATGGTGATAAAGCCTTGCTCAGAAGGTTGCGAACAGTCGCAGAGGGAGCTGTTGGTGTCCAGAAAGGAAGTGAAATGGCAGATTTGAGGTCACTCAAGGCCAGGCCAGTGGAGGCTGGGTTGACAGAACACCAGCCAGAGCCCAGGAGGGAAGTGAGGAAATGGCCACTCAGGGTCCAGCTGTGAAGTGTTGGTGAGAGGCCCCCAGCTCATCCTGACCTCCCCTACCTGCTGCGCAGTCCGACCTCTTCCAGGATGATCTGTATCCTGACACGGCCGGGCCTGAGGCGGCCCTGGAGGCGGAGGAGTGGGTGAGCGGGCAGGATGCCGACCCCATCCTCATCTCACTGCGGGAGGCCTATGTGCCCAGCAAACAGCGAGACCTGAAAGTCAGCCGGCGCAACGTGTTATCCGACAGCCGGCTGGCCAGCTCCAGCCGGCCAGGAGCCTCCACATCTGCTGCCACCACCGCTGATGCCACCCCCAGTGGCAGCCTCACAGGAGCTGAGGTATGTGCTCCCTAGTTAGGGGTGGTATTGGGAGCCTGGCTGTTGCCCCAGGCTGTGTCTACCCACATCATCTGGTGCCCCTTTCTAAGCCAGGTCCTCTGTCTGGTGGTTGGTTTGAGGAGGGTCATAGCTGAGGCAGCTGACTCCCTGTTGTCCCTGCAGGAGGCCGGGAAGCTGGAAGAAATCCTGCAGAAGCTTCGGGCATTGCAGGCACTGATCAAGGAGCAGGGGGACCGTATCAGCCGCCTGGAGGAGCAGCTTGGCCGCATGGAGAATGGGGATGCGTAGGACCACAGCCCCCAGGTCCACCCCTCGCTGCATCCCCTCCTTCATTCCCTTCTCATTCAGCTTCTGCTGGCAGGTCACGCACTGGCTGCTGACTATACAAGGGCCTCTGTGGCAGGTCAGGGACCAGTTTGTACCTGACCAGGTCTGGGGCCCAGGTTGGAGCCACCGCCCAGCTCTGGTCATTGTTACTGTGGAGGATTTTTATACCAAGGCAAGCTCGCTTGTACTCTGAGGGACCATCTCTCCCACCTACCCAGCCGCCCCCCCCAGAGGAAGTGGCAGGGATGAGCTCTATATTTTCATTCCAAATAAAATTTTCTTTCTAAAACCCTGGATTGATTAGCTGCTGCAAGCATGGGCCTGTGAAGGAAAGTCTGGAAACCTGGGGACAGATGAGCATGGAAGTCATGAGGGTGAAAGGTCTGGGGGCCTCCAGTAGCCACACATTGCTCCCCTAAGTTCTGTCAGGCAGAGAAACAAAGGCAGAAGACTTGTAGACACATCCACAGCTTCACCCAGCTTTGCTTTGGGTACCTAGTTCCTCCTCTTGGAGGCCTGGGGAGGCCCATGGCCCCAGCCACACCCAGAGAAGCTTGTGAGAATTTGATGTGCGCTGGAGTGGTCCTGAGAGGCCCAGGCCCAACCAGGGTCCTGTGGCAGGCAAGAGCGGGTGGGGTATTGTGGACAGGAAGCGGAAGTGTTGGGTCGATAACCCCGAGCTGCAGTTGAGAGCGCTGGAGCTCACTTCTCAACACATCTAGAGCCGGAGGTGGGCGCCCCGTGAGGAGCCAGCAGACCGATGGTGAGTGTTAGGGCCTGCTGCTTTCCTGAGGCGAGGGCAGGGGGTTCCAGGAGGTTAGAGCTGGAATGTACGGAAGGGCTCCCCCACTAGGACCCAGAAGCAGAGATAGACAAGACCCAGGTCGAGCATCATTGGGCAAAAGCTGGGTTCAACTCAGAGCTGGGCTCCCTGGGACTCAGAGTCCAGCCCCAGCACCCCACTCCCAAGTCCAGCCCCACTTTGAGGCCCCTGGGATAGACCCTCACCTGGTCATCTCATGAGCTGAACTCCAGCATGACTCCCGCTTGCGTCCCTGGGGCCTAGAGGCTGAGGGAAGGGCCACACTCACACCCCTCCCCCTTCCCCTACACGCTCCACCTGCCTCGTTCCAACCGCAGGCTTCCTCTGCCAGCTGCACCCAGCTGCCCCCAGCCCCCCAGCCTAAGCCCTGCTCGCTTGAGGCCCTCGGGGCTGGGCAACGGGTTGCTGATCGGCGGAAACACTGCAGTAGCTGTGGGAGGAAGAGGGGCCTCAGGGACCCCCATCCTGGGACCCAGCCAAGCAGAGGCTTAAGGGTTGCTTCTGGGTTCATCCAGATCCCTCCATCCCAGCTTCCGGGAGTCAACACTAACACCAGCCACTTAGACCCCTTCCTTCTCTTCTCTCTCCCCTTACCCACCCTCCCACCTCCAGGTGGGCAAAATTTTGACACATTTGGCCTGGTTTTTTGAGACAGGGTCTTGCTATGTAATTCAGGCTAGACTTGAACTTACTGTGTAACCCAGGCTGGCTTTGAACTCAAGGCAATCCTCAGCCTCCCAAGTGCTGGGACTAAAGGCTTTGGGCTATCATGGAGAGCTAGCCTGTGTTTCTTGAGCATCTACTATGTACCAGGTATTAGTTTTAGGTCTGTAGCCCCCAAATGTCTTCCCACAGCTTAGTCTGATTGCATAGGTGAGGTAAGGCAACAGAAAAGATACACCTGTATGTATCCTGTGTACTACAGAGAAGATAAAGCATCAGGTTAGGGGGTCGAGAGTGCAGGGTGTGTGGACTGCTGTAACAAACAGCAGTTAGCAATCAAGGTCATGCTGGGTCTCACAAGAGGTGAGCCGGCAGCCATGTGGCCCTCAGGTGTAGAGGCATTCCAGGCCAAGAAAAGAGCCAGTGCAAGGCCTTCGGGGAGGAACAGGCTGAAGGAAGTAAGGAATGAGGTGGGCTGTCGGGTCAAGGTCAGGGTTACAGGCAGATCACACTGGGTCAAGGCTTTGACCAAATAAGGACTGGAGCACTTTTCAGCTCGACTGCTTCCATTTTGCTGAGGCAACTGAGCACCTTCTCAGTGGGGAATGGAAACTAGTCTTGGTCATTCACCCAGCTCCACACCAAGTGACAGCCCCGACCTGTCTCCTACAGGCTCTATCCTGTGCCCTTGGGCTTGGGATGCTGCTGGCCCTGCCAGGAGCTCTGGGCTCTGGGGACGGCGCAGGCTCCCGCTCTGTAACAGTCGTCCTACTGCTGCTGCTGCTCCTGCTGCTGATCACCGGCCTGGCCCTGGCCTGGCACCGCCTCAGCCGTGACTCAGGGGGCTACTACCATCCGGCCCGCCTGGGCACTGCGCTGTGGGGCCATACCCGCCGCCTGTTCTGGGCCTACCCTCCAGGCCACTGGCTTCAGACCCGCTTTGGGTTGGGGTCATCAGACAATGCAGAAGAGCAAGAAGATGTGCAGGACGCAGAAGATGTCGTGGGTGGGGTCGTGGAGGAGGCTGAACCCCAGGAAGATGAGCAGCACTGCAGAGCAGGAGCCCACCTGGAACAGGCCCTGGGGTGCACTGAGGAGGCACCCGACACTGATGCTGAAGCAGGCTCAGGAGGCAGTGCTGAGGCCCTGCTGAGTGACCTGCACGCCTTCTCAGGCAGTGCAGCCTGGGATGACAGCGCTACGGCACCAGGAGCCCAGGATCTCCACGTCACTGCACTTTAGGAACCAGCCTTGGTGTCCCAGCCCTGGTGCGGCATCTCACTCTATCTCTGCTTCCCAAGCTGCCACAGTGGAACACAGCTGCCTGGGACCTGTTCTCATCACCCCAACCCTCACATGGAGCCCCTCAGACAGTCGACCCCCCACCGGTTCCCAAGCCTGTGCAGCCCCATCCCCTCAGAAGGCCACCCACCGCACGTGCCCTGGGCAGCCATTTGAAATAAATCCCTTCCCACCCCGCAGATCTGTGGTCCTGAAGTGTCCCCTTGCCTTCCTGAGCAGAGCCCCTGCTCTTGGAATGACCCCACCCAATCCCAGAGTCCAGCAGAAGCCAGTTGATGCCATGATTCAGGTCTTTAATTCCACAATGGCACAGCTGAAGGCAGGAGTCCCTCCCACTAGGACCCTCCTGCCAGCAGTCACAGCCCCTCCTCCATGGGCATGATTCTGGGGCTCCGCCATTCACGACAAAGATATACTCACTCCTGTCCCACAGACACACCCCAGGTCTCTGGAGCAGCTGGGGTCTGGCTGTCCTCACAGCCTGCAGGGAAGAGGCCTCAGTGTTGCCCTCACCCATATCCATCCTCCTAGCGCCCAGGGCGCCCACGGCCCCTCTTGGACTTCTTGGTCCCTGAGGGCGGGCGGATGGGGAGGGGAGCAGTGCTTGAGGGTAGTGGCGGTGGTGGTGGCAGGAGTGGAGGTAGAGGTGGTTCCATGGGTTCTGGTGGACCTGGGCTGGGTCGGAATCCCTCAAAGGGAGAGAACTTGAGGGGGCTGCAAAGGAAACCAAGGCAGAGTCAGAGCCCCCTGGGCCCTGCAGGATGACCGGCTCTCACAGCAGAGGAGACTGAGAGGGGCGCTGACTAAGAGCTATGGCCAAGGCCACCCAAAACCAGCAGCCTCCTGTCACTAGAGCCCCTTGTACCTGCACCACCTGCTCCCCTCTGCACCTCGGTACCTGATTGGGGTCCGGGGGCTGCTGTTGAGGCGACGTGGAGAGCGCAGCTTGGGCTGGAAGGAGAAGCCCTCTTTGATGCTGTCCAGGACAGAAGGGGCCACATATGTGAAGCCCTGGGGGGAGAAGTCAGGCCAGCTGATGTTCAGGTCCACCACTCCTTAGCTACCATCCCAGCCTGGGTCCCCACAGTCCATGGGTCCCTGGGGCCCTCACCAGGAAGGCCTGATTGGCGCTCTCACTGAGGGCCGTGTCATCTGGACTGTCCACTGGCGTCTGCCGTGTGAAGCGGGTGTCGAACTGACTCACATCCTCCTCTGACTGCTGTGGAGACCCACATGGGGAGGGTGAGGGGGTCTGAGGCGCGGGGCCTCCACCTGCCATGGGGCCAACAGGACCTGCACTCACCAGACTTGGCCTGAAAGGGGGGTCCACGCGGCGGGCCAAGAGATCATCCCAGTTGATGTGCCGGAAGAAGGGGTGCCTCTGAGGGTAGAGAGCACCCTCAAACATGCCAACTAGTCACCTTTCCTGGCTCCCTCCCCTTTCTTTTGGTTCCAGACTCACCTGCACATCAGCAGCATCCCCTGGGCCACCCCCTATCCGTTGGCTGGGATTCCGCTTCAGAAACTGTGGGGCCAAGGCAGAGGTCAGGGCTTAGGGGAGGCACTACTACCTAGCTCCAAGGTTGGCTGGGGGAGGATAAGGTTAGGGGGTGCCCCGAAGTATGGCCTCCACTTACTCAGCCCCACAGGATCTTCAGGGTTAGGTACAATGGAACCTTCTCTATGAAGCCTTTCCCAGCATCACCCCAGACACCTCTAGTCAGGATCCAGGGCCAAGTCCCAAAGGAGTCCTTCCCTCCCGTGTACACCCAGCCACTAGCCCTCGTGGTGGAACTGGCTACCTCAATTCCTGATTAGGAACTAGATGTGGGCTTGCCTAGGGGAAGCAGCTGATCTGTCAGAGCTGAGGCCTGGGCATAGGGTCTGGGAGTGTTGCCTTCACTTCCACAGGTGCACTACACAGGCCATTGGCATTCAGGAACATACAGGGTGGCCAGCAGACCTGAGCCTGGACAGGACAGTCCCCACCTTTTTGACAAGGTCCCGGGCATCTGGGGTGAGGTAGGGGGGCAGCACCAGCTTCCCCTTGATGATCTTATCCATGGTCTTCTTCCGGTTCTCTGCAGTGAAGGGTGGCTAGAGGAGGCAGAAGGTGAGGAGAGCCTGGGGGCCTCCACCAGGCCCTGCCCCAGCCGGGAGGGGGCTCTCCCACACCTCCCCCTCCCAAGGAGGCTGGACTTGCCGATCCAGTGAGCATGTCGTACATCAGGGCCCCCAGGCTCCACCAGTCCACCGCCCGGTTGTGCCCGCTGCGCACCAGAATCTCAGGGGCCCTGGGGGCCGGGTGGAACTGCAGTCAGGCCAGATGCCCTCTGGCTGTCCTCCCGACCCCTAGGCCAGCTGTGTGTTACTTACATGTACTCAATGGTGCCGCAGAAGGTGTGAGTGACGGCACCCTCATGAATGGACTCCTTGCACAGTCCAAAGTCCGTCAGTTTGATGTGGCCTGAGGAAGAATAGCAGAGGATGGTCAGGGCCACCCGGCCACGGCTCCCAGCCTTTCCCTGCACATCCAGCTACGCAGCTGCACAGCGTGTGTGCTCACAGGCGCACCCTGGCTGTTGAGCATGATGTTCTCAGGCTTGAGATCTCGGTAAATGATGCCTTGGGAGTGGAGATGGCCCAGAGCCAAGGTGATCTCGGCTAGGTAGAAGCTGCAGAGACAGGACAGGTTCAAGGGTGGGATAAGAGTCAGGCACCCTTTGGGAGAGGGGCAAACTTCACACCCACCAGGCCGTGTCTTCCAGGAAGATGCCTTCTCGCTCCAGATGTGTGAAGAGCTCACCCCCTGCAACACAAACACATCAGCTGCTGTGTGCTAGGACTCAGTCCCGCCACTGACTTTGAGTCTCAGTTTCTTCTCAGGAAAAATGGGGCTTATAAATCCCGCCCTACCTGCCTCCCAGAGCTGCCGTGGGGATTCAATTCAATTCAGCAAACATCTACCGCCGCCTACTCGGTGCCTGGCCCTGTGCTGGGTGAAGCTGGGGGCAGAGATGAGCAGACCCAGCCATTGCCCTCAGGATGCTCAGTCTGATGGGGAGACAGACATGCGCACACTGCTCTAGGACGCCAGACTGAGGCAACAGCTCTGACAGCTTTGCCCAAAGAACTCAGGACTGAGACAGTACAGATGAAGTTAATCCCGACAAGGGACAGAATGTGTGGTGGCTGTGGGCTGAGATGGAAGGGAGGGATGAGGAACATGCAGGTAGCAGCTCCCAGGGCTTAGCTGGTACAGGCAGGGAAGTGGAAAGTGCAGACCTGAGCTATTTCACGGTGAGCAGGGCTGATGGGCCAAGGAGGCCAGGCTTCTTCTGGGCAGTTAGAGACTCAGAATTACAATCAGTTTTGGTAAATGGATATGGAGGCACACATCTGTAATCCTAGCACTTGAGGTGCTGAGGCAGGAGGATCACTGTGAGTTCAAGGGCAGCCTGGGTAACTACTAAGTTCAAAACTAGCTTGAATTATACAGCAAGACCTTGTCTCAAAAAAACAAAACAAAACAAAAAACCAAAGCGAGAGAGAGAAAAGAAAAAGCTTGGGAATGGCCCTGGTTGCTAGAGGAGACACCAGGAAGTAGGTGAGCTGGGGCTGAGTGGAAAAACAACTGTCATTGCTATACACACACACACACACTCTGACCAAAAGACAGTAGAGGCGACCGGCAACACCACAGAGGATGCAGCTAGATGAAGCCCTGATGCAGAGCGCACAAGGAAAGACAGAACAGGAAGGGGTAGCAGAAGTGGACAAAACCACCCCCTGGTCTTCTATACCAACTCCCACCATGCCCATCCACCCCAACACAGGCAAGGGACACACTAGGCACTGGACAGGTGTTTGCTGAATGAACAAATGAATGAATGAATGAACAGATGGGCAGTGGACCAGTGGTGGATGTGGGGATCCCTTAGCCTTTCAAGCTTCCCTCAAGCACCCAGCACTTCCTGCACTGGTCCCTAGCCACCCACAGCCCAGCTGGACCCACACGCATACCACTGAGGCACTCCAGGATGAGGTAGAGTTTGCCACCTGTCTGGAAGGCATAGGCCAGTTCCACAATGAAGGGGTGTTTCACTGACTCTAGAATGTTCCGCTCAGCCCGTGTATGTGCTGTGTCCTTGGCATTGCGCACGATTTTGGCCTTGAGAAGCAGGAGTGAGTTAGAAGGTAGGCACCCAGAGCTCCGTCAGCCCCTCCAATCATTACTCTCTTTCTGTTGTTGTTGTTCCACGTCCACCTTTGTTGTTTTGCAGCAGAAAGCTCAACTCTGAACACACTGCAAAAATCTGCTGTGCTATAAGGTCCTAATAACCTCAGTGAAGGTTGACATACTCTGCCATAAATGTGCACTAAGGCTAACAATATCAGCAAGAACGCAAAGAGAGAAAGGAGAACTCCAGGAGAGAGGGAGGAGGAGAGGGGGGGATTTTAAAAAGAGAAAGCCAGGCGAGGTGGCCCACGCTTACAATCCTAGCGCTCAGGAGGCTGAGACAAGAGGATCTCTATGAGTTTGAGGCCAGCCTGTAACTACACAGCGAGACCCTGTTTCAAAAAGAATAAAATAAATAAATATATAAATAAACATAAATTGGTACTGTCAGCCTCTGGACTCTAGATCTGCACAGCCCGTGGACCTGCAGTGATGTCGTGATTCCTCCCAGTGATCAACACATGGCACTGGATGCCAATAATCATGAGCCTGAGATCGCTACAAAAGTGATCTGGCCAAGACAAAGACAAGTGGCATTTCACAAAGGTCAGTGATCCATAACAGCTCAGTATTCTGCATGGCTCTGATCCACTGCTCTTCTGCCATCTTTGGTCATTTCACTGAATTTCTCCATAGCTCTGCTGCGGTCAGCAATCATCACTTTCAGGGACTGGTTTATCCTCTAACATGGGGTTTCTCAAGCTTGACACTGTTGTCACCTTGGACCAGACAATTCCTGTGCACTAGGTTTAGCAGCATCCTTGGGCTCTACCTATTGGATGTCAACAGCACTTCCCTCCAGTCAAAACTCTGTCCAACTGGGCATGGTGGTGCCTGTAATCCCAGCACTCAGGAGACTGAGGCAGGAGGATTGCCATGTTTGAGGCCAGCCTGGGATATGTAGTGAGTTTAAGACCAGCTTGGACTACACAGTGAAACCTTGTCTCAAAAAACTTAAATAAAAAATAAAGGATTTCTTAAAGTTCAAGGCCAGCCTGAGCTACATAGTGACATCCTGTCTCACAAAAAAAAAAAAAAAAAAAAAAAAACTATCTAACTGTTAAATTAGCCAAGTGTGGTGGCACATGCTTGTAATCCCAGCACTTGGGAGGCTGAGGCAGGAGGATCGCTGAAAGTTCAAGACCAGCATGGACTACAAAGTGAGGTCAAGGCCAGCCTGAACTGCATAGCGAGACCCTGTCTCAAAAAGACCAAAAAAAGGGGGCTGGGGATTTAGCTCAGCGGCAAAGCGCCTGCCTGGCAAGCGCAAGGTCGTGAGTTCGGTTCCCGGTACCGGAGAAAAACCAAAAAAAAAAAAAAAAAAAAAAAACAAAAAAAAAAAAAGATTTCTAAATGTCCCCTGGTAGGCAAAACTGCCCTCATTTGGGAATTACTGCAGAGCAATATACATCACAATAGATAATAAACTAGCAAATCCTAAAGACAGAGAGCTTCTCCTGCATCATATTTACTGCTATCTTCCAAATTCAGCCACAGTGTGCTAGGGAGGGTGGCCACTCTATATCTGCTGGCTGAGCAAATGACTCACCTTCCTCAGGACTTTCATGGCATATATTTTCCCCAAGTTAGTGCCTTGCACCTTCCGCACCTGGAACACCTGTAGAGCAAGGAAGACAGGATCAACTTCCCTCCACATCCTATCTTTCAGAAGCCCCACCCTCAAGCTCTATCACTGAGACCAAGAGGCCTAGGCTCACCCAAGGGTGGGGCAGTAAAGATCTTCAATCCCATTCTAGGAGAATCTGCCCTTCCCTCCTTTCTGCCAAAAGCTCTGAAGCCCATCAGAGGCTCTGCTGATTTACAATTCTAATCTCTGTTGAGAACCTCATGCTGCCTCACGGTGAGGGTTGAGGCCATGGGGCGGGGGTGCCAGTACCTTGCCGTATCCCCCTTTCCCCAGCACTCGCAGCAGTTCAAAGCAGTGGGGCCCAATGCGCTCTGGGCCTGGGTTCACGCTGGTCTCGGTCAGCTCCACCTCCTCATAGTGCCCCACTGGCCTACGGACACAAGAAGTGAATGGGGGACAAGGCTCCAGCGCTCCCCAGTTCCCCTTCCCTAGCTCATTCCTCCATCCCCCAACAAGACCCTCACTCACTCCAGGCCAGCAGCCCTCAGTTCGGCAAGGGGATACACGTCCTGTGAGAAACCGAGGGGGAAGAAGCAAGGGAAGTGTCAGGATCCCTCCTCTCACCCCATGTTAAACTGCTTGACCCAGGAATGGGAAATGTCAGAATAAGGGCAAGGGAGGAGAGGCCGGGGTCAGAAAAGGGGAAATCGGAACCAACGGCTAGGGATCTGAAAGAGAAGGCGGGTCCCAACTTCAGCGGGGCTGGATCTGAGAAAGATCCAGGTCTGCAGAGGTCGGAGCCCACTCCAGCTGTGTAGAGCCAAGGTTCTGGCTTCGGCCAAGTGACAGGCTCGGCTCTAGGGTCCATCGCGACCGGCTGGAGCACTCACCGCTGGGCTGAACTCTGGATCTCCCTCGCCCTCGCTCCCTTCCTCTGTCTCCAAGTCCAGATCAAACACGGCCGCCATGGCCGCGCCGGCCCCGCGGGCCCCTCGGCCCGGACCTGGCCGCGCTCTGACTGACAGCTCAAGCCTCGGCCCATACGTTCTCACTCCGCGACCGCGGGCGCGCGCCGATGACTTAAAGTTACTTCGCCCTCTATGGGGCAGGTAGTTTTAGCTAGGCGGGGCAAAAAGATGGCGCCAATCGCATGGCCTCTTGGGAGTTGTAGTCCCAGAGTGCGGGCCTGCCCATTCTTCAGCCGCCAATCGCGCTTCAGTGAACTGTCTCTTCCCAGCACCATCCTTGTGGTCGGCACCGGACAGCAACCGCCTGGAGGTTCCAATCTGGCTCAGGAGAGTTTGAGTTTGGATAGGCAGTGTCAAAGGTGCAGGTAGGTGTAAGTGTAAATGCAGTCCTCAGCTCTGTTGGAGCCGCGCACTGCCAGACTGGCTGGGCAGCGAGAGGCACGTAGTGTCCCTTTTCTGTTTGCTCCTGAAAGGGAGGCAGTTGCATTTAGAGACTCGTTAAGGTGCCTCTGGCTCAAGGTCCCTGTAGGGCAGAGATCTGGGGGGAATCAGTGTACCGTTGAGCTGTTACTAGGCTCTTTCCTTTAAGGGTTTGGGGCTCCTAAATATGATTTTGTTTTTGTTTTTGTTTTTTTGAGACAGGGTCTCGCTGTGTAGGTCAGGCTGGCCTCAAACTCACAACGGTCCTCCTGCCTCAGCCTCCCAAGTGTTGGGATTACAGGTGTGCACCACCATGCCCTGCTAAATATGGGCTTTCATTAATTTAAGCACCTTTGGTAATTGGACTGCCTGGTACAGACAGAATAAAGACACTTAATAAAAGTTGCTTGAGGGGCTGGGGATTTAGCTCAGCGGCACAGCGCCTGCCTGGCAAGCGTGAGCTCATGAGTTCGATTCCTGGTACCAGAAAGAAAAAAAAAAAAAAGCTGGTTGAAAGGATGAGAGTCAACACACCAAACTTGGTCTGTGACTTTGGATTGGGCATGGATTCATGCTGGATGAGCTGATGTGTGTGTGTCAGGGGGATGAAGTTGGGCCAGACTAGGCCTTGGTTGAGTTCTGGTTGTTAGGGACTGTCTGGATGTGCCTTCCAGTTGTACAAAGTAGGCTGGGCATGAACTCAGACGGACAGAACTCAGGGGTCTGCAGACTGACAGAGGGTTATTTGGATGTGACCTCAGGTTGTAATCCCACCAAAGGAGAGCATCAGGTTTGGGCCCTGATGTGGGAGTAGGACAGGCCCCTGCCAAAGGTCAGCCCAGAGGCCCAGCCAATGGAGTGTTTTTCCCCTAGCCCCTACCCATTGCTTCCTCCCCAGGCCCTGTCCCCCTCACAACTCCCCCAACCAGCCCCAGCCCCACCTAGCTGAGCCTAGGAGGAGCTGTCCAGTCCAAGAAACCTATTCCAGACTCCAGATATTTCACTAGTCCATAAGCCTTTATTTGGGAAGGGATGCCTGCTGGGGGAGCTGTCCACTGTTCCTATGCTGTACAGAGATAGTTCTTGAAGCAGTTTCCCTAAATGAAGAACGCAGTGCAGACACCTTCTGCCAATCCTAGTTAGATGTTCCAGAGGCCAAAGCACAGACACTTGGTGGAGGTGTATGGTGCATGGGAGGCAGGTGTTCACAAGTCTCTGAGCTGTTTTCGATGAGGGTACAGAGGCTGAGGGGCCTAGAAGCTGAGCAGGCATGTAAGACTTAGTGAATGTGGGAACCTGGCCCCAGCCCTTGTGTCCATATCCCTGGTGGAAGGACCGTGGGGATAGTCACTTTTCCTCTCTGAGCCTGTTTCCTCATCTGGAGAATGGGGACAATAGTATCTCTGTGAAAGTATGAGGGGAGGCGATTACTCCTGACCACAAGCCACTTGCTTCTGCTTCTCAGGCCATTTGAGACAGGGGCACTGCCAGAAGGTTTACACTGGGCTCTAGAACTACCCTAGGATATGGATAAGAAGACAAGCATTTAAATCTCAGCTCATCATGGGATTTGTCCAAGGCTGGAGGCCCACCAAGGTTCTTCCCTGTAGGTGGCAGGAAGAGAGACAACCCTGGAAGGGTGGAGAAGAGGGCCTCGGTCTGGGTCCACTCCCATTTGGGGTGGGCAGTTGCAGTGTGTGTGTGTAACTCCTGGTACTTTTCCAGGGCTAGAGTCCTGGGGCAGCTGTGAACTGCACCGAAGCCTTTGAGAGGCCAAGAGGGCTCCCTACACACATTTGTTTTATGGCCCTTAGCCCAGGAGGATTTGGTGTCAAAATGGCCCTGCTGCTCTGAAGCAAACCTGAGGCATGGGAGCAGGCCAGGCTGGGGTTAGAGTGGGGTGATAGGCAGAGACAGACAAGAAGCACACCAGCAGGTAGAGGGCACTACAACTCCTCCCCTTAGCACTTTATCCCCACCCCTGGCTCCAGGACTATTTGAAATGAGACAGAAAATGAGCAACCGGGTAGTTGGGCCTGTCGATGCCCAGGCCCTGACAGAGGCCCAGCAGGCGGAGGCGGGCCTCAGCAGGGCTGGAGCCAGCACAGGCCACACTGCAGTAGGGCTCCTCATACTCGCCAGGCACCAGGGCCTCCTCCAGCAAATTGAGGCGCAGTAGGCCCTGGTCATGCAGAGCCTGCAGGGTCTCTCTGCTGGCTGTGGAACTCAATGCCTGCAGGTGCTGAGACACCAGGCACATGATGCCCACCAGGTGACCACGAGCATGGGGGTGGGTGGGCAGGGCAGGTCGCAGACCACAGGCCACCATTGCAGCAGCCAGCAGCAGATCCACACCATAGAGCTCCAGGATCCAGTCCCGCAGGTAGAAACCACCCATGCGGGGGTTGATCTCGATGAGCCGAGGGCCAGCCCCAGTCAGCTTGAGCTCCACATTGAAGACACCATCAAGCAACCCGCAACCCAGACAGCAGCGGAAGGCTGCCTGCACCAGCTGTGCCTCCTGCTCTGGTGCCAGCCCCGTGGGCATACAGGCTGCTGTCTCCGTGAAGCCAGGCAGCCTCGTGGGGCCATTGTCAGAGACAAAGGCAGCCAGCAGCCGCCCACCAAACACCACCAGGTCCACATCATGCTCAGTGCCCTCCACAAACTCCATCAGCAGCATGGCATTGCCCCAGCCCAGCCCAATGCCTGGATGGTCAGCCTCACCCTGCAAGTCACGGGCAATCCGGGAAAAGTGCTCATGGCACTGTGACGCATCCTCCACCAGCCGCACACCCACTGCACCTGCCCCAAACTCCAGCTTCATCACACCTGGGAGGGGGACCTGATGGACAGCCCTCTCCACATCTGCCTCACTCTCCAGAGGGCAGCAGGCCACAGCATGGAGGGAGGGTGCAGGCCACGGCGGGCCGTGACGGCGAGACAGGTGCAGCTGAGTGCGGCTCTTCTGTTTAGCCAGGCACATGGCAGCCGGAGGGCTGCAGGGCAGTCCCAGCTCCTGGCAGAGTAGGGCTGTGAGCACCAGGCAGTCATCCCAGTAGGAGAAGCAGCCATCTAGCTGTAGGCCACGTGCTCGCACCAGCTCTGCCAGGAGCCGCGCATTCTCCTCATCCCTCCGGTGCTCCGTCACATCAAAGTGGATAAAAGTCTGTACCAGCTGAGACGCAAAGTGGTTGGGGTCTGACTCTACCAGGTGCAGCTGCAGAAACCACAAGAGGACAAGACACCCAGGTGAGCAAGTGGTGGGTGCAGAGGAGACTAGATGGGCCCCACAACATTGTTCCAGCCCTCAGAGGAGATGGACTCATAAATGCTAGCTATTCAATAAATGTTGATTTTTTTTTTCTTTTTCTTTTTTTTTTTTTTTGAGGAAGGGTCTCACTCTGTAGTGCAGGCTGGCCTAGAACTCTCAGAGATCCTTCACAGTGCTGGGATTATAGGCATGTGCCACCTAGCCTGGCTGAATGTTGATGATTGATTAAATGAGAGACCTATCCCAGCCTGGCGGTGGGGGAGCATCCTGAAGGAGAGAATGCTAAACTGGAGCTGAAGACTAAGCATCAGTCAGAGGAAAGAAGAGGCAGGACAGACAGCTGCAGGGGAAAAGGTGGAGGAGGTAAGAGCTCAGCAGTGCATTCCCACAGGCAGCCTCACTGCAGGGCTTTCAGAGAAGCCAAGAAGGTTGGGGTTCAAGACAGGCGGTTTGGTCTTCATTCACACCAAAAGTTCTGGCACTGCAAGGTACCCACGGGAGATTCCTGCGGGGCTCTGTATCACCAAAGCTTGTGGCCCAGTGTGGGGACACACATACAAAGCAGCTGAGACTCAGGGCAGAGGTAGCCACTGAGGTGGGAAGGGAAGTGGCTGTCTGCTCCGTAACCCTTGGTGTCAGCAGCAAGCAGCATTCCAGCAGGAGAACACGCCATGTAAGGCAGGGGCAAAGAGGCAGGGCAAAGCTGGAGGGGGGCTGTCTAGGGGGTGTGACACTGTTCGGGTGGAGAGGAGGCCACTGGAAGACTAAGGCCAGCAGGAAAAGGCCCCAGATTTTGGTTTTGGTTTTATTTTTTCACTACTGGGGATTGAATGGAGGCCCTTTGCACTGAGCTACATCCCCAGCCCTTTTCTATTTAGGGACATGATCTCCCTGAGTCACTAAATTGCCAGGGTGGGCTTGAATTTGTGATCCTCCTGCCTCAGGCTCCCAGAGCGTTGGGATTACAGCCCTGTGCCACCACACCAGCTGTTTCTTATCTGTTCAATAGGGATAAAAATGTCGACTTGGCTGGTTTGCTCAAGATTTTATAACGGAACCCACTTCTGTAAACCTGATTGAGGATCTGTAAGGTGCTTCCCAGCATTTCTGTGGGTCCTAGGCCCTAGGAATTCAACCACAAAATGCCTGCCCTTTGTCCAGAACAGAGCTAAGTCCCTTAGCTTAGCATTTGAAAACTGGGTTCAGCTATGGTGCCACTTCATGATAGCCCACCTTTATGCTGTAGGATGTATTTTTTATTTTTATTTTTTTCTGCCCAAACTTGTTCTGCAGAGCCCATTTTCCTCCTACTCTTTTTTTTTTTCTACCCATAATAAAAGTGAAGCTTTGCCACCATTAAAAAACAAGAAAATGTCCAGGTGTGGTGGCACATGCCTGTCTGTGATCCCACTACTCAGGAGGCAGAGGCAGGAGGAGCGCCACAAGTTGGAGGTCAGCCTGACTACACAGTAAGTTTAAGGTCAGCTTGAACTACATAGCGAGACCCTGTCCCAACCTCCCTAAAACAAACAAACTGGGCTCTAAACCGGGAGTGGAGGTGCATGCCTATAATCCCAGTATCTGGAAGACTGAAGCAGGACGATGGCTAGTTGAACCCAGCCTGGACAATTTAGCGACTGACGCTTTTCTTCAAAATTTAAATAATAGTAATAAATGGGCTGTGATGTAGCTCAATGTGAAAGTCCTAGATTCAACCCCAGTACCATAAAAACAAAACAACCTGGGCTCTGGAACTAACCCTAAATCTCGCCCTTGACCCCTGCCTGTCCCAGGCCATCTACGCTGGCATCCTCATCTTTCCTTTCTATAGAGGCCTCTGTGCCCTGGTGGAGCCCTTAGGAGCTTAGCTACCTAACCAAGCAAGGCACGGAAATCGGCCTCGCCCTAGCAGGCACGCCCGGCCCAAACTACCCTAGCATTGTTCCGCCTCAAAGGCGAACCCCGCCCCCTCGCTCCGGGCCCCACCCCGAGCCACGCCTGGACCACTCAGGCCGCAGCGCAGGGCCCGGTCCCCGCCCACCTTGAGCCCGTAGTCGCGCGCCGCCTCCCACACGAACTTCTTGCTGACGCCGCCGGCGCCAACCAGCAGCAGCTGCTTTCCTTCCATGAGGTAACGCGCCGAGCGCCGGAGCATGGTCTCCACCAGCGGCGCAGCCGCCGCCTCCTCGGCCGCCAACCCCAGGCGGGGCGCGGCCCATAACCCCTCCAGCGTGCCGCAGGCCTCCAGGCACAGGCTGCTGTTCAGCTCGAGGGCCACCGGGGTCAGCGCGCGGCCGGACACTGTCAGCGCGAAGTCCACGCCTGGGCCGGGCGAGGGATGCTGCTCAGCGCGGACAGCCCTCGGCCTCGGCCCGCGGAGCCCGCCCGCCCGCTGCGAACCCGCTGCGCGCCCGCACTCACCGAGGCAGTCAGTGCAAGCCCGGCGCCCGCCGCGCTGCTCGGCGCTCAGTCCAGCCTCCAGGGCCAGTACCGCGGCCAGCACGGCCTCAGCTGCCTCCTTGACGCGCTGCCTCACGGCTGCCACCTGTGCCGCTTCGCTCAGGCCACACTGGGCCAGCGCCACCTCCAGCGTCCTCGGCAGGGAGTTCTGGTGCCGCAGAGGCCGATCCCCACGACCCACTCCGCACACCACCTAGGCAGGTTGCAGGTCAGGGGACTGGGCTAGGAGGACCCCTGCTGCAAGCACCCCTCCAGGCCGGACCCCTCAGTCGGTATTCAGGAAACTCCATTCTCCAGTGTGACTCAGACTGACACTCAGCTAGTATCATCTGGCCCCTGGCCCCGACCCTACCAAGGCTCAGCTAGGGTGCCTGCTCCCTGAGTGGCTCCAAGCATGCTTGCCCTAGCTCCTGCAGCCACTCTGCTGTGTCCTAGCCCTACATGTTCCCCAGAAGCCTCTTCTCCACTGTAGCACTGGCTTACTTGAATGCTTTCCTCCAGCTTGACCCAGAGCTGTGTACCCAGAGGGTACCCCAAGCCTTCTGAGCTCTCCAGCTTGGAGGCACCCTCTTCCCGAGGACTCCAGGCCCTGGAGGTTTATCAGAATCCCTGGGTCAGCCTCTTCTGTGGGCAGGAGCTCTCTGAGAAGATAATCAGCCCCCTGGGCCCTGGGCCCCAGCATGAGGCTAAATACAGGGGCAGGAGCTCCTGATACAGAAGGGGCTCAAGAGAGTTGGAGTGTCAGACACAGGAGGCTCTCCATTGGTCACCAAAATCCCCCCAAGCTGGGGATATAGCTCAGCGGCACAAGCGCCTGCCTGGCAAGTGCAAGGTCCTGAATTCAATTCCCAGTACCAAAAAAAAAAAAAAAAAAAAGCCATCCAAAATCCCCCCAAGAGATTGTCCTGTCAGTGGGACTGGGCTTGGGTGAGGGACAGGGTTACCTGGATCTGCACCCCCCCTGCTCACCTTGCTCAGTAGGGGCCTATCACCCTGAGTGCGACACACCACAGCACAGATACGCACAGCCATCTCGGGGCTGGGTGAGGGACCTCCTGGGTGAAGAGGCGGAGGTCTAAATCCAGCAGAGTCCAGGAAGCCCTGCCATGCTCCCACCCCAGCTGCCACAGGCGGCTCTCACCTGGGAAGGGCAGCCGGGCAGGTGGACACATGGCCTCCACCAGGACACTCTCTTCTTCCTCCAGTTTCTCCAGCAGCGCCAGCACTGTGTCCACCACAGCACCCAGCTCCACCCGAGGGTGCAGACACAAAGCCTGCCGCCCCCGCCAGCGCCAGCCACTGAGCTTCACAGCAACCTGCAGCAGGAAGGGGAAAAAGGGCTTCCTTGACACCACCCCATGTACCTGCAAGGAGGGATGTTTATGCCACTGTGCCAGAGAGTAACTAAGGTAAGAGGGCAGGGCATTGCCCCACCTTTGGGGCAGTGGCAGGGCTAAAAGTTGGGGACAGCTTCCCATCAGGACTTGGGTACCACTCATGGGTGCCCTCCTGCTGGCATCTGCACAGACCTCAGGGTGGGCAGGAGCCTGTTACCTGCACAGCATCACCTAGAGCCTCGGAGTGCAGAAAGGCCCCTACTTCCTCTTTCACCAGTGTTTCCTGGCCCTCTTTGCCACTCAGTTCCACCAGCCGTAGTCCTGGGCTGGCGTCCCCTCCCTGCAGCAGCCCTGGAGGCTTGTAGGTGAAAGCCAGAGTAGCTGGCACGGCCACACGGCCCTGCTGGGACAGCAACCGCCTCATCAGCAGCCGGTCCTCCAGCAGCCGGGCCAGCTCCGCTGAGGCTCCTGTGGGGCAAGTCAGGTTGCGGGCCAGCTCTGCTGCCTCCCGGCCCCAGCCAGGGCCCAGCCCCAGGCCTGGCAGGAAGTAGGTGGCACGCCGTGGGGGCACAAAGTCATCCAGGAATGTCAGGCCCCCTGGATAGAAGCTCACAGCCTTGGAGACCAGCAGGGCCGCCTCACCCAGATGCCCTGGTGCTGGCACCTTCGTCAGCCAAGCTGGAGACAGGCAGAGGAGCATGTTTCCTGTAGGCAGAGGGGGGCAGGTAGCTGGCCAGTGAAGGCTTATATCCCCAGTGCCCAACACCTCCAGCCTGGCCCTTGTGCCACGGAAGAGACAGTTCTTCCCAGAACCCACCCCTACTCAGAGTGTGGCAGCTGGTCCCATGGAATGCAGGCAGTTGCCAAGGCTGGTGGGTATTTTGGGATGTGGCTGGGCCAGGGCGGGGCTGCCCTTTCTGTAGCAGGGTGGGGAACTTGGGCACACACTCACCCGGGCTCTGGACCCCACCCTCCAGCAGCACAGACAGAAAGGTGCTGGGGGATCCCAGAATGCACAAGGTCACCTCGGCACCAGGGCAACCTTGGGGGTAGAGACATTGCCAAGTTCATCAGGGCTCCCTTTTCTGCCTCTCTGCCCACCACCTCCAACTCCCACCCTCATCCTTGGGCCCCCAGGTTCTTTTTTTTTTTTTTTTTTTCCCCCCCAGGTTCTTTTCAGTAATTGGATGAGAAGAGTACAGGGCGCAGGGGGAGCTGTCTGCCCACTTGGCCCCAGGAAGCTGGCTCCCCTTCTCTCCTGCTGGTTGGGCTGGGTGATGGAGACCTGGGTTTAGCCTGGGCTCTGAATTCTCTGTGACCTTGGAAGGGCCACTGTTTCTGAGAGCCTGTTTCCCAATCTGTACCTGGGGAGCAAGTCTCTGATTCTCATGTATTCTAGGAGTGAACGCACTGTCCACACAGAATCATTTGTGGCTACACAAAGATAAAGCAGGAGAGGAACTTTGGGGTCCCAGTGCTCAGTTGCCTCCACAGCTTCTCCCAAGATACTTCTTGAGAAGCTTTGGCTCTACAGAACATGATGTGCAAGTCCCAGGGCAGTGTGTGTGTATGTGTGGGGAGAGCCCTGACCTCTGACTTCACTGGTGCCAAATGTCTTTTGCCTTTCTGTCTTCAGATGGAACCAGAGCCTAGGGAAGGGGCCAACCTCAGCAAGGATGGGGAGCAACTGGACTGATGGTCCCTCTCTGCCCCCCAGGGATACCCCCCATCCATGGAGCCCTTGGGCACCTGTGTGGGGCACCTGGCTTCGGTCCTGAGTCTCCGGAAGCCCAGCTTGCTGCAGACAGCTCTGCAGGAGGCTGTAGTAGTAGACAGTCCAGGCCCGGGCCTCGGCACCCTCAGGGGAGCCTTTGCAGTCCAGGCCCACATCCTGGCGCCAGGAGCCAGGGAAGCAGCTGATGGGTGGCAGGCCAGAGCCCCCTCTCCCTGGCTCCTCCTCTTGGTCCAGGTCCTTGGAGCTCAAGGGGCAGTCCCACTCGGGCCCCAGTGGATCCAAGGAAAGCTGAGGGGGGCAGAAGTGGTAGGACTTGGACAGGGTGGGCAGGTGAGTACGTTCAGTCACCCAACAATGTGAGCTGTCTTGTTCAAGGGCCCAGGACAAGAAGGAGTCAGGCTGAGGGAAAAGCCCAAGGGGCAAATGTGGGAAGAGTGCTTTGTAAACTGTCAGGTGCGGTGCCTGGGCTAGGAGAGCAGGATCCAATGACCTGCTAGCTGGATCAATGACTACTATCCTGCACCAGGTCTGCCCTAGCTTGGTTCATAGAGGCAGAGCTTTTTCTCTGTTTTGTTCACTGAGGCAAGCCCAGTACTCCAAACAGTGACTGACACACAGTAACTCCTCTATAAATGTTTGCTGAGTGAAGAATTGACCAATGAGCATAACAACCACTTATAGGCATTCATTTCTCTCTGGGTTGAGTGCCCCCTCTGCCAACATGGAGTGTGCTGCCACCTAACTATATAAGTGAATGTCTTTCACCGTCCTCAAGTAGGCACTGAAGACCTGCCATGAGCCAGCCCTGGGTAAGCATTGGAGAAGGCTAGTGCCCTCTTTCCAGGTGCCTGCAGGAAATTCTATACTCCTGCCCTCTGAGGCTGGCTGACTTCCACATGGGGCTACTGGGTGCCTCAGTGTGACCCAAGAGGAGGCACTTATTCCTTGCAGTTCCCTGGTCTGGAAAATGCCTGGTGCCTGCCCTATCCCATCCTTGGGGTGTTCATGAGGCCAGGAACTTGGAGAACCACCTGGTGATTAAGAATGTGCTGTGGCCAGGATATAAGCAGTCTGGGCCTCAGACCTGGGCTTAGATTCTAGTTGGCCAAGGCCAAGCTCTGGGGCTCTGTGCCCTCTCCTAGCAGGGGAGCTCCCTGACGGCCAGGACTGTGGGCTCACTTCTGTGTCCTCAGACCTAGAATGGTGCTGGCTGCACAGCTGGTGCTTGACAAATGTGGAATCACTGTCAGGGGGCTGACAGTGCCCACTTTCCAGGGTTGATGGGGGACAGATGAGGGCCTGGCACATGCAGTGAGGGTCAAGAGGTTGGAGCTGGTTAGAGATCTCAACCGTTCACACCGGGCAGCCCTCAGGGTTAAGCCCCTGGATGCCAGTCATTGCCTTCTGGGCCCACCCTCTGCCCAGGGAGTTGGGCCTTTGGTGGAGGGACCACAGGAGACTCACCATCTTGCAGGTGGAAAGTCTGAGAGACAGAAACAAAGCCGCAAGTCAGGGCCAGCCAGGTCCCTTTCCCATCTCCAGCCCCTAAGACTTTTGGCCTGGCGACACCCTCCAGCTCCTCCTCAATCCTGTCCCTACTGGCACATGACCGTGGTTTCCATCCCTGCCCCGCCCCGCGGAGGAGGGACTTCTGCTTTACCAGCCCCAAGCGTCCTGCACCCCTGAGCTCCCCTAACTCAGGTTGCCCTGGCTCAGCCCTTCCGACGTAGGGCGCCCAGGGGTTCCCGAGAGTGCGCTGGGTTAGCGTCGAGGGTCCCGCTGGCGGGTGCCGCAGGGGCTCAGGGTCCCCGTCCCGCCGCCCCTGCTCGGCAGCCCCCCTCCCTGGCTCCCCCGGGGCGGGGCCGGAGCCGGGGTACCTGCGGGTGGTGCTGGCTCGGAAGGGATCTGCGCGAGCGGACGTGAAGGCAAACGCGGCACGGCGCGTGGGTGGCGCAGCATCGCCTTATATAGCTTGCCCGCCCCGTGCATGCCCAGTGAGAGGCGGGGCGGCCTCGGACTAAACCGCCCGGGCCCCGCCCCCTTGTCCCTGGCCAGAGGCAAGCAGCAGGGGGAGGGGGATTGGCGCTTGGATGGCAGGTGGTGCCGAGCTGGCCAGGGAGAAAGTCTACCGGACAGCAGAGATCTGTGGAGACACAGACCAAGTCCTGACAGGGCCAGGGGCGAAGGGACAAGGACTGTAAGAAAGACAGACCCCATAACAGAAAAGAGGGGAAAACAGAGGGCAAGGAGGAAGGGGGCAGGGGCAGGGAAGAGGAGGCGCAGGCAGAGCCTGGTACTAGAACCACCCTGGGGGTGGGGTGGCAGAAAGGCGGGCGGGGTGAGGTCCGAATCCCTGCCCTTAGCTAGAGCCTGAGCACCCCCACATCCAGCCCTGCAGCTGCAGTTCCAGCCAGGAGCGCCTGACCCTGCTGCATGCAGATTCCCTCCAAAGCCCTCCTGGGCCAGATCTCTGTACTTGTGTAGAAGGAAGGGAACAGCCTGGAGCAAGGGTGCCAGCGCGCAGAGGGGCTAGGGTGTCTGTAAGATCCGGGCTGTCAATCAGCCAGCCCCAAGGAGGGTCACATACTTGCAGTTACACCCACACGCAGTGTCCCCAAGACACATACACCCTGGTGGATCCCCCAGACGCCATCTCTGAGTTCACACCATCTCTTCTAGTGTATCACATCAGTGGATTCCAAGTCTAAGTCTGAGAACCTCCCTTTCTGATGCAAAGCTCACTTTCCTTCTGCCTTAAATGGGTCTATTCCCCATCCTGTAGGGCTGAGCCACACAGGCAAGCTGTCCTGTCCTTGTAATTTCTCCTCCGACGCCCCACCCTCAGATGCTCCCCATCCTCCCCAGCACCCACTGTCTCCAAGAGTATACTTGGTTAGGGGAGGGTGTTGAGGAGCCTGGCAGCTTTTGAACTGTTTCTGCCACTTCAATCACAGCAGCCTACGCAGACCCACTCTATCTACTTCTGGAGGGGCTCCAAGAGGGGAACTCCCTTTCCCCGGGCCCTCCAGCCCAATCCACAGTGCTCCACCATACTTAGTAGGGTTGCTGTGGGCTCTCCCTGTCACTGCCCAGGCTCCTGGCACGAGGGGCAGCCACCCCAGACAATCTGCCACCCTGCTGCCTCTGTGGCCTGAGATAGAGAGATCCCACTGTGGATGTCATCCAAAGAGCATGAGCTTTGACATTTAATGAGCCAAGCAGCGTCTGGGGACTCAGTGTTCTCATCTTCAAGTGGGGATAACCTTGCATATGTAGCACAGGCTTAGCTGGGCAAGGGTGCCTGGTGGTGTCTGAGCACTCTGTAGTTCCAGTATCAGCAATGCTTTCTCCTCCTCCTTCTTTTTGTTTGTGTTGAGACAGGGTTTCTGCTAAGTATTCCAGGTTTACTTGAACTGATTATGTAGCCCAGGCTGGCCTTGAACTCACAGCAATTCTGCCTCACCCTCTCAAATTGTGGGATTACAAGTTTGCCCCACCACACCCCACCCATCAACAACATTTCTTGACCTTGTCAGGCAATGTACAAGAACTACATGTGTGGTTCTCCCTTAATCTTTAATATTATGAGATAGTAGTTATAATTCTCTACCTTTACCCAGAGAAACGTGAGGCTCAGAGAGGTTGTGTGATTTGTCCAAGGCCATCCAACTGGCAAGAGGCAGAATGTGAAGGCACATAATAGTCAAGATTCCAGAAATTCAACACAAGAACAGAATATTAAAAGCTGTTAGACGAAGCCGGGCATAATGGAGCACACCTGTAATCCCAGCACTCTGGAGGCTGAGGCAAGAGGATCACTGCAAGCTTAAGACTAGCCTGGGCTACAAAGTGAGCTCAAGGCCAGCCTGAACTGCAGAGGGAGACCCTGTCTCAAAAAGACAAAAATAAAAAATAAAATAAAAAAAGTGAAAGCTGTTAGAGAAAAGAAACAAGTCACCTATAAAGGAAAGCCCGTCAGAATCATAGCACACTTCCCAACACAAACCCTCAAGTCAAGGAGAGCTTGGAATAAAGTATTTCAAACTCTAAAAGAAAACAACCTCTAACCCAGATTTATGTTCCCCACAAAACTGTCTTTCAAAATTGATGGAAAAATAAGATACTTCCATGACAATACCTGAAGGAAATCATGACCACCAAACCAGCAGTCCAAAATAGTCTGAAGGACATTCTAGAAAGAGATAACAAGGACTGTAACTCCATGAACAACCTCATAGAATGAATCCACCAGGCAAGGCAAGCAATTAAAACAGGGAAAAAAGAAAGTCAGCAACAGGAAAATAATATGATAAGGATAAGTCAATACCTTCAGTTATAACCATCAATGTTAATTGTCTCAACTCACTTATCAAAAGAAATAGACTGATAGAATGAATCAAGAATCAAGATCCAGGCTGGGGATATAGCTCAATGGCACAGTGCCTGCCTGGTGAGTACAAAGTCGAGTTCAATTTTTGGTACCCAAAACAAAAGCAAAAACAAAAAAAATGCAAGATCCAACAATGTGCTGCATACAAAAGAATAATTTAATTAAAAAAGAAATTCACAGAGTGAAAGTCAGGATGGAAAACAATACTCCATGTGATAGGAACCAAGAAAAAAGCAAAAATAGTTATTCTATTTGCAGACAAAGTGGATTTCTTGCCTTCAATTCACTTTGTAGCCCATGCTGGACTTGCAGCAGTCCTCGTACCTCAGCCTCTTGAGTGCTGGGAGTTTGAGGCCAGCCTGGGCTACAAAGTGAGTTCAAGGCCAGCCTGAACTGTATAGTGAAACCCTGTCTCAAAAAAAGGAAAAAAAAAAAATCAATGAATCAAAGAGCTGGTTCTTTAAAAGATAAATAAAATTGACAAACCCTTAGCCAACCTTACAAAAAAAAAGGAAAGAAAAGACACATATTCATGCAATTAGGAATGAAGAGGGTGAAATCACAACAGACCCTGCAGAAATCCAGAAGATAATCAATGCCTACTTTGAGAACCTATATTCTAGTAAGATGGAAAACACTGAAAAAATGGACAGGTTCCTAGATACATGTGAATTACCAAAGCTGAATCAAGAAAATGTAAAAATTCTAAATAAACCACTATCAGTCAATAAAATTGAAGATGTAATTAAAAACCTACCAACAAAGAAAAATCTTGGCCTGATGGGTTTACTGCTGAATTCTACAAGAAATTTAGAGATCTAATACCACTACTTCTCAAACTCTTTAATGAAATTGTTAAGGGAAGCAATACTCCTAAATTCATTCCTGGAAGCAAGAATTACCTTGATACCAAAACCAGAGAAGGGTCCTATCAAAAAAGAGAATTATAGGCCAGTCTCCCTAGTGAACATGAATGTAAAAATCCTCAATAAGATACTGGCAAACAGAATGCAGCAAATCATCAAGAAGATTCTACAAATGACAGAGTAGGATTCTTCAAGGATGCAGGGATGGTTCAACATATGCAAATCAATAAATGTAATACACCATATTAACAGAGCCAAGGACAAAACCAGGCTTAGCCAGGCATAGTGGTGCACACCTATAATTCCAGCACTTGGGAGGCTGAGGCAGGAGGATTGCTGCAAGTTAAAGGCCAGCCTGGGCTACAGAGTGAGTTCAAGGCCAGCCTGAACTGCATAGCGAGACCCTGTCTCAAAAAGACAACAACAAAAAAAGGCCTTTTTTCTAATGAACGAAGTAAAAGGCCTTTATGTTGAAAACAACAGTACTCTGAAAAAGAAGATTGAAGGGGATATCAGCAAATGGAAATATAGCTCTTGTTCTTGGGTAAGAAGAACCAAGATAGCATTTTTAATAAATGGTGCTGGAAAAACAGGCTGTCCACATGCCGAAGATTAAAACTAGACACATATCTTTCACCATGCACTAAACTAAAATCAGAATGGATCAATGGATCTAAATATTAAAATAGAAACACTAAATTTTCTGGAAAATAGAATAGGTAAAACTCTTGAAGACACTGGTGTAGGCAAAGACTTTCTGAACAAAACCATAGTCACACAGGAAATATCACAAAGAATCAACAACTGGGATCTCATCTTATTAAAAAGCTTTTGCAAAAAAAAAAAAAATTAAAAAAATAAAAGGCTTTTGCACAGCAAAATAAACCACGAATAAAGTAAAGAGACAATCTACAGAGTGGGAAAAAAATTTTACCAGCTGTTCCTCAGACAAAATATATTCTAATATCTAGAATATATTAAGAACTCAAAAAATTCACACACCCCCAAATTTGAAGACCCGATCCAAAAATGGGCATCTGAAATGAATAGATACTTCTCAGATGAAGAAATGGCAAATAAATACATGAAAAAATGTTCAAACTCACTTATCATTTGAAAGATGCAAATTAAAACAACACTGAGATTCCATCTCACCCCAGAAATAATGGCTGTTATCAAGAAATCAACCAATAGCAAATGCTGGCAGGACTGTGGGGAAAAAGAAACTTCTCTATTGTTGGTGGGAGTGTAGACTGGTGTAACCACGTGGTAATCAGTGTGGAGATTTGTCAAAAACCTGAAACTAGAAGTTCTATTCGACCTAGTTGTTCCCTTGCTTGGCATTTTCCTGACAGAATTAAAAGCATCATGTCACAGCAATATATGCACAGCCATGTCTATAGCAGCCCAGTGTGTAATAGCTAAATCTTGGAATCAGCCCAAATGCTCATCAACCGAAGGACGGATAAAGATGTGGTTGAGGGGATGGGGACAGAGCTCAGCGGCACAAGCGCCTGTCTGGCAAGCGCAAGGTCCTGAGTTTGATTCCCAGCACCAAAAAGAGAAGATGTGGGTTTTTTTTATACATACAGTGAAGTACCACTCTGCCATAAAGAAAGATAAGCTTGAACCATTTCTAGCTAAATGGATGCACCTTGAGACCGTACTCTGAAGTGAAATAAATTGGACACCCGTTTAAATACTGCATTGTTTCTCTGATGTGAGAAACCGAAAGTATAAATAAGTATTAAAATGTAAAATAGATACTGGGAAATGGGAAGAAAATGTTCAAATGAGAAGAGGAACAAGGGAAGGGGGAAGGAAAGAAGGGCAAAGGAGAAAAATAGAAGGCAAAAATGGAAACAAAGCTTTTGTGAACAAGGAGGGGAAAGGTTGAAAGGAGGGCAGGTGAGTGGGATAAAAGAAGCAGCAAGATGTATCATGTAACCGTATAACTTCTCTATGATGAATGTTATCACTATGTATCTCTAAAATGTACCAATAAAGTTTTAAAAATCAGAAAACAAAAAAAAAGTCAGAATGTGCTTACAGGCACAGAGAGCATTGTGGTGCTGTGCCCCTCCCATCCACCATGGCCGGGCATCAGTACACTCGTGTTTGCCTTGTGGGTGATAAGAGAAAAATTCTGAGATGTCTTAAATTTAATTACAAAGGTGGGAGAGTGGAGGGGAAGAGAAATTAATCCATTAACAGCTTCAGGCCAAGCCAGCAAAAGACTGTTCCATGTTGTTGAATGTCTGTTGGGAGTTTTGCCTCCCAGCTGCAGGCGTGGGATCATGAAGGTGCCACTGAAGTTTACAAGCACAGCAATCAAGGGCAGTGGTGCTCCTTACGACTGCCTTCCTGTCCCACCCCTCTCATCTACAGCCATGTAGATTCACTGTACATGATTCATGCTTTCCTTTCCGAGGTTTCGTTATAAAATACCCTGGCTTTTTAGACATGGTAGACATTTTTCAGCTGCTCCCTAGCCTTCTTGCTGGTGGCCTCAGGACTTGCTCTGGCACCTGTCTTTCTTCAGGCAAGCATCCATAATACCTTGATAAACCCTTGTTCCAGAGATCACTCTGTCTCAAAAGTTTTGGCTGAAACAAGGAAAGGGAGGAAAATCAGGGCTGGGCACCTGCAGTCCAGCCCAGGTCACTGGGACTTGGGGCACACAGACAGGGCTAAGCTGGGTAAATCCAGAGCTAAGCTGAGCCAGATAGGGGTGGGGCAAGGTGACACATTACTTCCGTTCCTGCCCAGCCAGACTGAACAACAGCTATAACAGTGACACTGGTAGGGAGGTGGATGGAGGCTGGCCTGGGAGCTCTTCTCATGCCTTTATCTATAGGAGAAAGCTGAGGCCCAAGGAGGGTGAGAGAACCTTCCTTGTGCAGCTTCACCGGGTGTCCAAGGCTGGCCTTAGAGCACCCAGGAGAGCACCACCCATCTCTCACATGTGCACAGTGACCCAAGGTGGGCTTCTGTTTGCCTTTCTGTGCCCCCCTCAATATCCTCTGGACTGATGCAGGCTGACATTTCTGTAGGTGCTGTCCCAGCTTCAGTACCCACAAATTCAGTGCTCTTAGATGTATGTATTGCTTCCCTCCCTGATCCCCTTTCCAAGCAGGGTTTTATTTTATTTTATTTTCCAAGCAGGTTTATAGGGAGCTGCTGGGTCGGCTGAATATGGTTGTGCGGTTGCTCACTGCACAGAGACACCTGGCTACACAGCAGCTCCCGAAAGGCCATGCTTGTACTCGTGCAGAAGTGCCCTTGAGAAGGTGAGCACAGAAGTGTGTACAGAAGGAGGAAGCCAGTTCTCTCCTGCTCTGATGTCTCAGTGCAGCTTCCAAGGGAATGGCTCATAATGGGACCTGCAGAAGGACCAAAAGTCCCCCCAGGAAATGCTTCCCTGAGTAGCCAAGCCAGTGACTCCACCCCAGCCGGAGGCGTCTGCTGGAGACTACTTCCTCCTAGAGTCTGGGGCCAGCCTGAGTGGCTGCCACCCTACTCCACCCAGCTCATGAGAGAAAGGCCCAGGGCTGAAGCTGTGGCATTCTTGCTCCCCTGGTCTCCCTAAAGGGTTTAACTATGAAAGTCAGGAAGCAATGGGTGGGCTCCGCCTTACCTACTACAGTGCCTGCGCCTCTTTTAGACCTCCCTCCAGGGCCAGTCCGCTCTGCTGCTCCCTGTGGCCTTGGGCTGGGCCCTTAGCCACTCCCACCCTCCTTTTCTCTAGGAAGGCAACCAGGCCAGCTGCAGGGAAATGGGACTGCATGTCTGAGAAAAGCTTTATGAATTTCAGGTGAGAGGGTTATTATTAAGCTTCAAGTACCCCAGTGGGTGGAGAGGAGCCTGAAAGTCCTCTAGATCTTAACTCACAGGACCCCAGCTGCTGCCCTGCACACAGTGGGGCTGGGACCTGAGCTGGCACCTGAGGTGGCACAGGACTGCGGGGTGGGATGGATGCAGGAAAGGGCACCCCCCTCGGGAGGGCAGGCCAAAGTGAGCGGCCAGAGGGAGATGGGGACAGCTTCACACTGCAAGAGTAGCAGCAGGGGTGAACCTTGGGTCTCCCATAGGCAGGGAGGCTTTGGCAAGTTTGTCCACTCCGGATCCAAGCTCTGTTGGGGGCCACGGTAATGTTTCAGCACAGCCGTGGGAACAGACACACTGAGCACTCTACTTTGTGGTCCCCCACGGAAGCATGGGCCTCCAGACGCTTGCTCCTGGTACTCTGTCCATTACACACCTACAGCAGGCTGGTGAGCTACAGGGAGGCAAGGCAACTGGGGATAGGCACTGTGGGGACACACGCCTGCATCAGAACCAGCCCTATTGTCTAGATGATGGCTCATGTCCCAGGCACCCCAGGCACCCACGGGGGCAATTAGTGTGAGAAGGAGTTTCCATGGTGGCGGTCCCGAGGGGGTACACCAGGGCTAAGGGAGGGACAAGGGCCGGCAGGGCCTTTCTCCTTTGTCTTGGGCACACTAGGCCTTTGTTCTTGCCTGGCTCTCTTTGACAGATGGGACCAGGAGCATGGGTGGGGGGACTGACTTGAGTTAGAGTTCCCCACCCCAGGGATTCCTGACCAGCCTGGAGGAAGGGCAAAGAGAGGCAGAATAGGAGTGAGAGCCCCAACCCTGGGCCCAGCCTCCCCTGGGGAGCTCTCTTTCCCAAGGCACAAAATCTTACCTGCCCCCAAGGGGTTGGGGCAAGAACGCTTACAGTTGGTTCCTCTTGCTGGTAAACACCTTCCCCAGCAGCCAATGGGCAGCCACGCTGTGTCCCAGGGCAGGACCAAGGCTGGCCCAGGGGAGGGCAGGCTGAAGGGGAAGGGGCAGCTGCCCAGGGTTTCGGGGAAGGCATTTGATCCAACTCCACCCAGGCATCTGCTCAGTCAGACTTTATTCCAGAACCTTCAGCAGCCCCAGGGTCCCTTAGCCCAGCCAGCAGTCTCCACACCCCTTTAGTGCTGGCTTTAATACTGCTACCAGATAGCTGGTGGTGGCCAGTTTGGGTCCCCACAAGCCCCCACTCTGTGACCTCCCTTGTGCCTGACAGAGTGCATGAAGTGGGGGAATGTCTCCTCCCCCAATGTGTGGTCCTTGCTGGGAATGGAGGCAAGACACCAAATCCCAGCAGTAAAGTGCGGTGCCCATTTGCAGGCTGGCATCAGCCATTCAGATGATTGTGATCAGGGGGCATTGAGTCCACCCTCAGAAACGGGTGTCTAGGAAGGAGCTTCGATGTGTTCTGGAGGGGCCCTCTATGGAGGGTCCTTGGGCCCGAGTCAGCAGGCCATGGAAAGTCTTGCCGCGGGTCTGCGGTTTGCGCCGTGGTGGCCTGGGCTCCTCCGGGGGCTGTATCACAATTCGGGGTACCTCAGGTTTGGCACCTCCTTGAGCTCCTGCTAACTGCTGGGCCTCAAAGATGGCTTGGGCCCCCGGCAGGCGGGCCTGTGGCTGAGGGGATGGTCCAGGCGATGACTTGGGCAGCCGGGCCAGCTGGACCCGCAGCTCTCGCTGTAGGTCCTGCTCTGACAGGGCCACGCTGTGCACCTGTGGGGAGCAGTTGGTGCTGAGTTTTCTTGGACTGGAGTGGGGGCAGGAAACCCAGAGGGCCTTGCGGGGCAGGCAGTACACAGCTCCAGGAAGTGGCTGAGGGCAGAGGGACTTGCAGACAACCTTGCTGGGGAGCCACAGAAAACTCGCTGAGCTCTGAGGTTTTCATATTCTCTGCAGCTCAGATGGCAAGAACTGAGCCTGGTTTTCACTTTGGCTGCCTGATCTGTGACTCAGTTTCCCCTACTATGCATGGGCCATCGAGGAGGGGCAAGCAAGTGGCACCTACCTGGGGCATGAAGATCTCCTCCTGCAGCTGGGCAGGGGGAATGGCTCGAAGGGCACCAAGCGTCTCCAGGAGCCCTGGGCAGGCCATGCGCTGCTCTGCAGTGCCCAAGGCCAGGCGCACCAGCGTCAGCCCCACACGAAACAGCACCTTGGCACCTGCAGGCCAGAGGGGGGCAGGGCTCACCCACTAGGAGACCAGCTCTGTACCCACACCTCCTCTCAGCCACACTCCTGCCACCTCCTGCCCTACCCACAACTCAAGCCAGGAGCAATGTCTGAAGGAGACTGCAGTCTGGGGGTAAGGCACTGGCCAAGCCGGTCTCAGAGTCCCAGACACTTCCAGAGAAAGCAGCCTGCCAGGAACCAGGGGCTACTGTCATCCTCATCCAGAGACTTCTCCTGGCTCCTCCTTTCCCATGAGGAACAAGGAAAGGCTGAGCGGGTACCTGTCAAGGCCTTTCCCGTTTGGATCTACAACCCTTTGATTCTAGAAAGAGTCTAGGCAGAGCTTTCACCCTAAACCACAGCATGGTGCTCATGTGCAAACATGCTCACTCACACACAGTGACCTTAGGCCAGTTCTGGAGCCTCACAATCCCTCCCTGGCAGCCTCTGATCCTCTAAGAAGAGCTGCCAAGGGGTAGTGAGACCTAGTGACAACTGTGACTTGCAAAGGAACAATCACACTGCTAAACTCATCACTGCTATTAAAGGGAGCCTAGGCAATACATGCCCTCAGGTGGAGGAGGCAGGGATCAGCTCAGCCACCACAATCAGTCCCAGCTTGGAGGTCTGAGGCTGGGGGGATGGGACAGATAGATACACGGATGGTGACTTGGGACACCCTAGCCAGAGCTCTAACCAGCAAGCAGTCCTCCCCTCCGTGTGGAAGGCCTAAAGCTGGCTGGGCACATAGCAGGTGCTCAACAAATATACTAATTAATTTCTGGTACTTCTAGGTACACATACAGAACAGAATATAAGAGGGTTACTGATGAGCAGGGTATATCATGGAAAAGTCCCAAAGACCCCAGGGTCAGCTCAGCTCTGCCTTGATGTGCCTTCTGCTCTTTGCCCACAGCACCCACCTTTCTGACTTTACTTCTGTTTGTTGGGGGTTTTTTTGGTACGAGGACTTGAACTCAGGACCTTGCACTTGCCAGGGAGGCGCTGTGCCGCTGAGCTATCTCCCCGGCCCTTCTGACTTCACTTCTGTAGGCCCATCCTCCTGCATCAGCTGGAGGTGAGCGGCCACTAGAGATAGAACCCAGGGCCTCCTCAATGTGAGGCAGTCTACCAATAAATGTTCCTATGACTTTCTCCTCTCTCTGTCTCTATGTGTGTGTGCTGGCAATGGAACACAGGGCTTAGTGACTTGCTCTACCACTGAGTTGCATCCCCCAGAAACATCTTTAAAAACAGCAATTACTTCTTGCTGCTCCCCTGACACTCTGTCACATCTCTTTTTATTTTCTTCACAGCACTTATGACATTCTATAAATATCTTGTTAATTTGTACCATCACCTCCCATCCCCACCTCCACCAGAAGGAAGGTCTCACACTCAGGTATTTCTGGCTCCAGAGCCACCCAGGCCTGGAGCCTGGGGTTGCTCAGCAAGTGCCTGCAGGCTCTGAGGAGCACCTCCTATCTGGGCTGAGCCCTCAGACTCCTCGTGCTGTGATCTCCCCATTCCTACCCTGGACCTCCCAGGGCAGCCTCCCTGGCCCCAGCCCTGCCCAGGGCCATGCCTGGCCTTCCTGTGGTGCTCTTCACTGTGGGGTGGGGGTCCCCATGCATTACACTCATGGCTGTTTTCTCCAGAATCACAGAGGGAGAAAGGCCTCAGAGGGACCAGGAGTGGCAGTTCCTGAGCAGAGAGACCTCAGAGCTGGTCAACTAGCTCCCCAGGGCATCCCAAGGCTCCAGGCGCCAGCCACAGAGCCACCCCACTCACCCTCGCTGAGAAAGGCATCCCAGATGCGCAGCACTGTTGGGAAGGGCAGGGAGCGGGCGAAGAGGCACAGGAACCACTCGGGGAGGTAGAGCAGGGGCCCGACGCCCACCTGCTGCAGGTGCTTGTGAATGCGCGGGAGCAGCCGCCGCAGCAGGGCCATGAACACCTCAGCATCCAGCTGCACAGCCTCCTGTGGCCATGTTCATCAGCCTGGCTGGCTGTTGCCACCCAGCACCTCCTCTTCCAAACCCCAGGCTTCTACCCCCAACCCCAGTCCCCAGGCCTCCACACCTCCTGTGCCTGTCTCAGCCTCTTACCATTTGGGGCCCATAGTAGCCGGGGAGGTAGACCTCACAGATCTGCACCAGGCACCAGAAGGCCTCCTGGGGACAGCACATGCCTGTGAGTGCTCACCAAGGAAGAGACCATGGAGGGGTGGCAGGATGGGAAAGGGGTTCAGGGGCACCATCAGGAGCCTGGATTCAGAGCCGTGCCTACCCTGCTCAGTGCCTGGGGGCTCTCACCAAAGCCCTTCCTCTTCTACAACTAAGGCCTACTGACAGGTTTAAGGCTTGGAAGACACAAGGCTCGGGCTGCTAGATATGAGGGTCACAGGGTTGGGGCTCACTGAGGAAGGGGAAGGGTCCCAAAGTTCAAGTCCTGGATTCCTGGGGTCACTGGGATCAGAGGTCTCAGTCACAGAGCTCAGAACTAGGAGTTATAGTTATGAGGCCAAAGTGAAAACATCAGACTCTTAGGTTAAGGGTTCCAAATTCTTGGAGTCAAAGTCATTAGACTTGAAAGTCACTGAAGTTAGTGGTCATATGCCCTGGGTTACTGGCCAGGGTCTAGGTGTAAAGGATCCCAGATTCCTGAGGCCAGAGTTCCTGAGGCTGGGCTGAGGTGGTGTGGGGTCTCATGGGATCAGAGCTCAGGATCACAGGGTCAAGATCATCAAGGATGGAGGGTCAGAATGGAGTTCACTCACCTCTGGGGGCAGGTGCATGAGTAGCACAGCTGCTACAGGGCCCTGAGCCTGGCAGTAGCCCTGTTCTGGCCGATACAGGGTGTAGGCCTTCAGTACCTGGAGGAGCCCCTGCTGCCTGTGCCAGAAGACCCCATTAGAGGCTAGCCTAGCCTTCCAGGCATCCCTTCCCCACCCTCTGTGGCCTCTGCCCAAGCAACAGCCTCCTCCTGGGCCTTGCTGGGTCCCTGGGAATGCAAAGAGGTGAAGCTAGAGTGGGGAAGCTAGGCAGAAGCATCTAGGTGGTGGGAGCCTGGGGTCCCTGGGTACTGCTGGCTTCGTACCCATGACCCTGGGGTGACACAAACATCTCATGCAGAGGGAACTGGCGGTGCAGATCCCTGCCAATGGTTTCCATCCACTGAGGGTCTCCTGGGGCTTCTGCCAGCGCCTGTGGGTGAGCAGGAAGGTAAGGGTGGGCTCCGGGTAGCAAGGAATTCTAGGCAGGAGAAGTGGGACTCTTGCCAACTTCCTTACCTGATAGGTGCCAGGGCTGTTCTTCTGACATGCTTGAGCCCCACACAGTAGGGGCCAGCAGCGGGCCCGCAGGGCTGAGGGAATGCCTTTCCGGCACTGCATCTTTACCTGCGGGCAAGGCCAAGGGGCTCCATTAAGCAGCCTATCTGTTCCTGCTGGAAGGCCCCAAGTACAACCTCCCCTCAGCCAAGGCCCAGCAGGAGGTACTAGGTCATAGCATGGGTGAATTTTGCCAAGGCACGTTAGGAAGCAGAGGGGAAGGAGCCAAAGGGGCGTGGAAAGATCCTCTCTCTCCTCACCTTCTTGTACCGTCGGGACATGGTTTTCTCCCAGTGTGAGGTCATTTCCACCCACTTCATCTCCCGCTGGCGGATGAGGTCTGCAGGGGGGTGACCTGGCCTGGGGGCACATGGCAGTTATCCTGGGGCTCCCAGCTGCTTCCCACAGCCCACACCTGCTCACTCCAAGTTAACCAAGGGATCCTAGCCACTGGCGCTGGAGATGTCTAGGGGGTTTAGGGAGTGATCTGTGACCCATAGCTGCCAAAGGCTGCCACAGGGACAGGAAAGGCTGTGGCTACAATATGGGCAGAAGTAGGGGAGACTGGGTGAGTAGGTGTCTGTTGGGGAGGGGCTGGCTGGCTGTCACCCAGGGTAAGAAAAGCTTGTTGGACATAACCCTGGACTGGAAGCCAGGAGTCTGCTTCTGTCTCTGATCTGCTGTGTGACCCAGAGCAAGTTTCTATCTGTCTGTGGACTTGTTTTCCTGTTTGTACATTGCAGAGGGGAAGGGGAGGAGGGGTAGGTTCTATGATTTGGACCTGAGGTTCCTGGGTAAAGGTAAAGGAGAAAAGTGCTCAGGCCCAGGGATGGGTGCAAACCCTTGGAGGCTGGCATAAAAGAAACATACAGGAGTCTCCTCCACATCACCCTCCCACTTTGGGCTTCCACCTGGAGCCTAGAGGGGAGTCCCTGACCAGATGCCTACAGCCAGATCCTCCTCATACCCTCTAAACTGGGCCTTACTCCAGAATTCAGCCCTCAGTCTCTATCCTCAGTCTTTGATCCCCACCCCACCCTCATTTCTGCCCCACTTACCCTGGTTCCAGTGAGCTGCCCCCAATGAAGCCATAGCGGTCAGCCTGGCGATATGGGCCAGGTCCACTCAGCTCTGAGTCGGACCCCAAAGAGCTGGAGTCATCCTGAGGCTCTGAAGTCTGTACCAGGTCCTCCCCCAGGGCCTGAGCCATGGCGCTCCAGACCCCTGATGCCACCAGCTGCAAGATGTGGGGAGAGCCAGTGTGAGGGCACCTCCGGACCCACTTGGGGCCTGGGTTCCCAGCCAGCCAGGTCCAGGCCCTCAAGCCTGGCTGTGGAGTCAAAGAGATTAGCTTTCAGGGTATCTCTCCCAGCCTGCTGTGTGCTCTTTTATTGGGGAGTGGGCTGGGCCCTGAAGGGGCAGAAATGCCAGGCCCAGCCGCTGTCCCCACCAGTTTGGCTCACCTCCCTGCCGCACCTCACCTCCTCCTCTCACTTCCTCTTTAGACTGAGCTTCAGCAACCCACTGGGGGCCCCTCCCAAGTGTATGGGGGGGGTCACCCCTTCCTCTCAGAGGTTCTTCTGGCCTACCCCAGTATCTCTGAGCCACAGACTCCTCCCACCATCCCTTGTGCTGGGTGTGATGGGGCCCTACCTTGTCAGAGAGTAGCAGCCACTTTAAGGTTTGAGGTTACTCACATGTGTAAGTCAACTCAGGGTTCCAGTAAGACTTAATTCTCTTTTTCTTTTTTGGAGACAGGGTTTTGCTATGTAGTTCAAACAGGCCTTGAACTCACTGTGTAGCCTAGGCTGGCCTTGAACTCGCAGTGATCCTCCTGCCTCAGCCTCCTCAGTGCTGGGGTTACAGGGGTGCATCACCACGCCCAGCCAACTACGGAATTTATATTTTACTTATTTAATTTTTGTTTTACTTATTTAAATTTTGTTGACTGTTTTGAGACAGTCCCACTATGCTGTCCAGGCTGGGCTCTGACTCACAGCGGTCCTTCTGTCAACCTCCTGAATGCTGGGTTTAGAGGCATGTGCCACCATGCTCGGCTGGAATTTATATTTTAAAAAATTAACTGGGTGGGCAATGTGGACCAAAATATACTAAGAGTTCAGTGACAGATTTCCTAGGGTCTGGCCAGCTGCCTGGGTAGCCACGGAGACCCAGGTAACCAGCCTCTAGCTATCTCGGAATCTTGGGCTAGGAGTGGAAAGAACTGTTTAGCCTTTGAAAAAGAAAAACAGCTTTCCAGTATTTCCGGCCCAAATCCTCCGAGCAGGGCTGGGTAATTGCTCAAGGGCGGAGCCAGCCTCAAACCCGCCCCTGCAAACCCAGCCCCACAAAACCCCACCCACCAACCTTTAGTCAGGCTCCGCCCCCGACCACAGCCGCGCCTAACTCCCCGCCCCTAGTCAGCCGCGCCCGCTGCGCTTCCCGTCCAGCAGAGGCGCTAGAAGGCGGGGAACTGCGGGGCGGGCGGCCGAGGAGGCGGGGCGGCGGGCCGGGGGCGGACTGGGGCGGACGGAAGGAGAGCCAGGCCGGAAGGAGGCTGCGGGAGGGCGGGAGGTAGGAGCGGGCCCCGGAGCTGCTGGGCCGGAGCGGCGGCGCCGCCATGTCCGACAGCGAGAAGCTCAACCTGGACTCTATCATCGGGCGCCTGCTGGAAGGTTGGCCAGGGTGGGGAAGGGCCGCGCCCTGGCTCCCAGCCCGGCCTGGAAGTGGCCGCGGGCGGGCCTGAGCGTCCCGGGCCAGCTTCGACTGGGCGGGGACGGGCCGTAAGGTCCCGTGCTTACAGCTCCCCCACCGTGGGCGCGTCTCAGAGGTTTGGGGCACGCTCCGGCAGGCGGAGCAGTCGCCTCTCCTGGGCTTGGGGCGCAGGGTGGCCTGCGCTCGAGGTGAGAAACCTGTAAAGCCTATCCGGGAAGGGGTCCTGTTCTGTGAGGTTTTGGGCTACAGGCTCTACTCACAGTCTCCCTTGGAGAGCCCCCAGGGTAACTGGGGACTTGTCTTGGGAGGCTCAGCAACAACTGCCCCTGGGCAAGGAAGGGCTCAGTCGTCCCCAGAGGTGCCCATGTCCCACCAGGGACCATGGTCCTAACATCCCATCCCGCCCCCAGTGCAGGGCTCGCGGCCTGGAAAGAATGTACAGCTGACAGAGAACGAGATCCGTGGTCTGTGCCTCAAATCCCGAGAGATTTTCCTGAGCCAGCCCATTCTTCTGGAGCTCGAGGCCCCCCTCAAGATCTGCGGTGAGCCTCTGCCCAGGCATCTTTGGCTTCCTAAGAGTGGCATCACCCCTGACCCCGAAGTTCCTGGATCCCTCCTCCCTTGAGTCCCTTCCTGGCCCTAGGTTCAAGTTTACACCTTGCACCTAGCTTACCAGGTGCCCTGGGTCACAGGTGATATCCATGGCCAGTATTACGACCTTCTGCGGCTGTTCGAGTACGGTGGCTTCCCTCCAGAGAGCAACTACCTCTTCCTGGGGGACTATGTGGACCGGGGCAAACAGTCTTTGGAGACCATCTGCCTGCTGCTGGCCTATAAGATCAAGTACCCTGAGAATTTCTTCCTTCTCCGAGGGAACCATGAGTGTGCCAGCATCAACCGTATCTACGGCTTCTACGATGAGTGTGAGTGGTCTGAGTGTTGAGGGCTGCCCAGAACTGGAAACTGCATGCCTTGCTCTTCATGGAGCTCTCACAGCTCCCTGATGGACTGTAAGCTCTGTCCTGCCCTCCCTGGTCTGGGGCCTGACATTCAGGAGGAGTATGGTGAATAGATGCTGCTGGAGGGGCTCCCTATTAGCTGATGCTTCCCTGCAGGGCTCTATCTGGTGACACTTCTCTCCAGGACATCTGTTTCTTGGGCACTTAGATGCCTATGTAGACCAGACTGTGCTGACCTGAAATAGAGATAAAACAGACTTGGTTTTGTCTTGAGCCTGCTCATGGGATGGGGGTGGGTGCCAACCCTGACACTGGGCCAGATTGGAACTTGGCTTCCTCTGGACTCAGGTGCTTTAGAATTACTCTCAAAAGACTGGTGGGGTGGCGGCAGGAGCTTGAGCCTTCCTTGCCTTCTGTTCTCTTCTCCCAGCTACTTATATTCCTGAATAGCCCACAGTGCCCTGGAGGGCCCAGAGAGCCAGGGTAAAGGTGGGGTGGGCTGGGCTCCCCATGAGCCATCTCCTTCCTCTGGGCAGGCAAGAGACGCTACAACATCAAATTATGGAAAACCTTCACTGATTGCTTCAACTGCCTGCCCATCGCTGCCATTGTGGACGAGAAAATCTTCTGTTGCCACGGAGGTGAGGGTGGTTGTGGGGCACTTGTAATACCCAGGACACATCCCCCTGGGGCCTTGGAGCAAAGCTTTTAGAAGACTGTTCCCAGTCGCTTCAAGCAGCTCTCCTTGGGTCTCATCCTGGATGTCAGTTCTTGTAGGAAATCACCCCCGTACCCATTAGGCTGCGCTCTTTCCTGTTGTGGCATTTGGCATCCTGCATGGAACTCAGCTGTCTCCTTTCTCTAGGGAGCTCTGCACTTCCTGAAGGCAGGGGCATCTCTGTGCTTATATTTGGGACTTGAAAAAGCCCAGGGGGGATGAGTTCTGCCTGCCTGGGCTCCCAGGGGTCCAGGGAAGGGCCAAGTGGTGGTGAGAATGGTAAGGCTGATTCCCAAAGGCTTCCTGGAGGAAGAGGGGTCCTTGATTTGAGGCTTAAAGTGTCCCATCTTGTTTTCTCCAGGCCTGTCCCCAGACCTGCAGTCCATGGAGCAGATCCGACGCATCATGCGGCCCACAGACGTGCCTGATCAAGGCCTATTGTGTGACCTGCTGTGGTCTGACCCTGACAAAGACGTGCAGGGCTGGGGCGAGAATGACCGTGGTGTCTCCTTTACCTTTGGGGCTGAGGTGGTGGCCAAGTTTCTGCACAAGCATGACTTGGACCTCATCTGCCGGGCCCACCAGGTGGGCTGGCAGTCCTGGGTTAGGGCAGAAAGGGGTAATAGATGGGTCAGACTTGGCTCTCACTGTTCCTATGTTTCTCAGGTGGTAGAAGATGGGTATGAGTTCTTTGCCAAGCGGCAACTGGTAACACTTTTCTCAGCTCCTAATTACTGTGGCGAGTTTGACAACGCTGGCGCCATGATGAGTGTGGATGAGACCCTCATGTGCTCCTTCCAGGTGGGCCCTGCAGAAGGGGCTGGTGGGCCCTGTGGCTCAGCAGGAGACTGACCAAGCTTTTCTCTTTCAGATCCTCAAGCCCGCTGACAAGAACAAGGGGAAGTATGGGCAGTTCAGTGGCCTGAACCCTGGAGGCCGACCTATTACCCCACCCCGAAACTCCGCCAAAGCCAAGAAATAACCTCTGTGTGCCACCCCTCTACCCCAGATGGATTGATTGTAAAGAAATGCTGCCACTGGAGGTCACAAAAGCCCCTCAGGCCCACCCATCGTGGGGGACGCGGAGCCTTGGTGTATTTTTCTTTGTTTTTTAATGAATCAATAGCAGCGTCCAATCCCCCAGGGCTTCCTCCCACCCTCAACTGTGGTGGCTGCAAGTGGGAACCTGGGGCTAAGGCTGCAGCTCAGGGCAATGGCAGGCCAGATTGTGGGTTTCCAGCTGTGCTTGGCCACAGGGCTGGCAGCAGGATCCTGGGGCAACCCATCTGGTCTCTTGAATAAAAGTCAAAGCTGGATTCTCGCCATGGCCTCTGTCTCACTTGTCCTAGACACTGGGCCTGGCATCCCTTCTGCCCAGAGCCATTTGGGAGGTCATGTTTGCTGGGCAGAGGCCCTGCCAGGACAACCCAGGCATATATATATATATATATATATATATATATATATGTGTATATATATGTCTATAGTCAGATCCAGAGGCTTTTAGAATTCAAGCCAGAGCCAAAGAGTATTGGGAAAGCAAGAAGAGTGTTGGGGGTTCCAGAGGTGTGGGCAATGCTCAAAGGAGGAGTGGTTCATGATTGGCAAAGAGGGTGGATCAGCAGCAGCTGCAGCCCCATTATGACTTTCTCTTAGGGATGTAAGCCTAAGGAAGGTGGGCTTTTGGCTTCAGCCACATGGCTGGAGGCTCTACAGTACATGACAGGTGAGGCATCTTCTATCAGGTGGCAGTCTGGCACCAGGCCCGAGAAGAGACATGATTGATTGCACGATTATGGGGGGATGACAGGACCCAGGCCTGGCACAGCCAGCCAGGCAGCTCTACAATGGACAGCCAGGCAGAAGCTTTTGGATAGGAGCGGAACTACCAGCTCAGGTCCAGCACAACCCCTCTCTTACCCCAACCCTCATCCCCAAGACCCAGCCCTGCCACACTTGCTGGGGCTTCTAGTCCATGGCTTTAGGACACGGACTTCTGGTATGTTCTTCAGCCTTCACCATCGCTATCTTCAGCCAGTACAGGGCTGGGGCCTTGGGGAGAGTGTATGGGGGCTAAGATGGAGCCAAAGAACAGCGAGCGGAACTGGGAAGACAAGAGAGGAGGCAGAGTGAGTTTTGGATGCTGCGCCCTTTCTCACCCTCTTGTCCCTGTCCCCCATCTCCAGCTCCTACCTTCTTGGGAGGGGGAGTCCCAGGCACTGGACTGGGCTCAGCTTCATCCTCTTCCTCTGACTCGGGGCCAGGACCACAGTGGTGCTGGGGGCCAGGTGTAAGGGAAACGGAGGGCAGTGCCCGAGAGCCCTCACTGCCTACAGTGGTTTCCATGGCAATCATGTAAGAGTCAATGTCATCACTGGCAAAATTATCCTGGTGGAGTGTGCTGTAGGCAGAGACAGTTATCAGCAAGGAATAGGGAGAGAAGTGGGGGTACATTGGCAGGCTGCACTTCAGAGGGCTCTGGGGCCTCCAGACTGCTGGTGAGCTCTTGGTTTTATTACTTCCTGATTTGGTTGGAGAGGAGAGGATGCATGAGTTAAGTGGGGGCTTCCTGGAAGGGGTGGGTCTGCAATCCCTTTGATCACAGTTCAGGTAGGGGCCTGAGGGAGACATCCTGAGGGCTAGTTTAGCTTACGTGAGGGAGGGGAACAGTAAGTCTTGTGAGCAGGCCACTTGGGGCCCTAGCCCCCACCTTCCCAGGGGACAGGAGCTGGAATGCACTGCACTCCAGGGATCCACTGGGCAGAGGGCCAGACCAAACTTCCTCTGCTTCCACTACACTGGGCCCATCCTCCTCAACCCACCTGCCCTTCCAGCCACCTGTTTCCCCCACCCCAGGCAGCTCCCTACTTCCCAACAGCTCTTTCCCTCCTTGGCCTAAGAGGAGACTCAGAGGAGAGGCCTCAGCCAGAGAAGGAAGCCAGTAGGACCCTGGGGACCCTTCCCTGGGTGGGAGGGGTCTCTGAATACAGCTGACCATGAAGGCTGAGCCTGCAGGGCTGGAAGCTGTGAGTACTGTAGAGCTAGGGATTGACAGGAAGCTGGGCGCGGAGTAGGGGGTGGGGCATGGAAGCTGCAAGCAGCAGGCTCAAGCTGACAAAGGGAGGGAGGGAGGAGTGGGTGGGTGATGCCCTCACCTGTGATCCTGCAGCTGAGGCACTGGGCGGTGGGGCTCTGAGGAGCTCAGGTCTTGGGAGTGTGCATCCAGCTCTAAGAGTGTGGCCAAAACGAAGTGGCCATCCAGCACAGAGTCCTCAATGGTGAAGATGGCTGGCCTGACCCAGGGACAAGATCTCAAGCTAGGTTATTCTATTCCACTCCTAGCATCACAGAAGCCTCCCCCTTCTGCCCCAGGCCGGGAATTACCTGCCTGGAGCACCAAAGTGAATGCTAAGAGGCAAGTTTGCTGACTCCGCAAAGCTCAGGAGCCCCTGAGAGGGAAGAAGCAGGGCAGTGAGAGCCTAGCTGGCCACAAGGACAGGGTGTTGAGTGGGAAAAGAAAAGGAGCTTACCCGGAATTCCTTGAGGCAGAAAGTGATGGCCACTCCTTCTGGGGCCTGCAACTGCTGGAAATCTTCCTCCCCAATGCTCATCTCAGTCATCATGGCCTTGGTGGTGCTGTCTATGGGGCCAGGCACAGTAGGAACCTGGGCTCCTGGGTCCCTGGTATCCAATCCCCTCCCATCCCCAACTCTGCTTCATCCTAGGACCTGTCTAGCTCTCTCACCTGCCTCCTCCTCCTGGTAGCTGCGCAGGATGACCCGGCGGCCACGGCCAATGCCCAGTGTCACTTCAGCCAGTGCAGGGGGAAAGGGTAGAACAGCTTCTCCCAGGATCCTGTGAGGAGGACAAAGCATCAGAGCTAAGGCTCACCCCTGCCAGAGGCTTTGTTCGCAGGAAACCTGAAGCAGGGCAGTGAGACACATATATGCACGTGCAGTACAGCCTTGCAGCCTGGGAAGCACAGGACAGGATGAGCAGGATGTGATCCGTGCCTGACCAAAGCTCCCACAGCAGAAGAGGCATGGAGCAAACACAAGCACAGCCCAGAGAAGGTCGCTGAAGGCTGGGCAGGTAGCAAGTGGCCACGCAGGAGTAGGACACCACATTCAGTCCATCCCTAGAAACGTGATCTACAGAGTCCTTAAATCCTTGTCTTCTAAGAATTATGCTGCTACGTATTTACAAATTAAATACACCTTAAGACAACTTAGAACTGGAGCTAACATCTATTTCTAGATGTATTTGAAATTATCCATAAGAAAGAAAAACAATTTTTCATTTTTAAAAAGGGAGAGTAAGAAATACACCTCAAATGCAAACCAAGGTGACAGCCTTCCCTCTTCCTCTAATCAAAGGAGTCCCTGATCACTGCTGGCTCCACAGAATCCAGGAAAGGAGCTATCAGGACCTGAAGGGACCTTCAGTCATCAGGAGAAAGGCACTACACCTTGAGCTTGCTAAATGCACCCAGCACCCAGCACAGGGAGCCCATTCGTCTCTAAGCTGGTCCCCATGGCCTTCACCTTTGCTAGATTCCTCATACCCTTGGCCCTGCACAGGTCCACCCTCACAGTAGACGGTTGCAGCCCTCTTGGATCCTCACCTCCCCACTCAGCCTTCTGCCGTGGTCTAGGGATTCTTGAAGGCTAGAGCCCAGAAGTTATAAGAGGCTTCCCTTGAATGGGGACACCCCTCAGAAGGATTAGGCCACAGAAGCGCTTTGCACCCCAAGGTTAAAGAGAGATCTTCAAGGTTACTCAGGTCAGAGAAGAGAGGTGATGGCATGGTGGCACATGCCTGTAATCCCAGTACTTGGGAGACTGAGGCAAGAGGATCATTGCAAGTTCAAGACCAGCCTGGGCTACAAAGTGAGCTCAATGCCAGCCTGAACTGCATAGCCAGACCTGTCTGGAAAAAAAAAAAAAAAAAAAAGAGAGGTGATGGCCATGCACAGATGCACTCTCTGAGAAAAAGAATCAGAATGGGTGATAAGGAAAGGTGAAGGCAGGTGCCTACAGCCAGTGAAGAGAATGGGACAAACGGGGCGCCTGCCCCTCTTCCACACCAGCCCCTGCTTTTAAAGAGCCAGGTTAGGACCCATGAGCACACTGAGGTTCACAGAAACCCTGGAGGAGGATGAAAAAGGTTCCTTCTTAGTCCATCCTGGGAGCCCCAAAGAAGTAGGAAAGAGACCCAAGCTGAGCTTGCAGCAAGGGTGTGCTCACCGTGCAGGGGCGCGGAGCACGTGGGGGCACGAGGCTGGATTGAAGACTGCCTGCAGGGATTCACAGTCCTGGAAGGACAGGTTGTGAGTCTTCCTCACTCCTGGACGGGCAGACAGTGTTCTCAGTGGGCCTCACCAACCCCCAAACCCCGAGGAGCCCTTGGCTGGCCAGCTGCCTACTCACCATACTTGCAGTGCAGCTGGACCACCAAGCAGCTGCTCCTGTCATTAAGGGAGATGCAGCATTTTTCCACAGTCTTCTCCAGCATCGCCAGTGAGCGGAATATGGACAGGAAGGACTGAGAGAGGAAGGGACATCAGCATAGCACTGTGACTCCACCAGCAGCTCTCATGTCCCATGTAGGCCCCAGCTCACCAATGCCCTGGTATGTAACGCTCTGGAAGTGTGCACTTTTTTTTTTTTTCCCCCGGTACCGGGGAATCAAACTCAGGACCTCGCGCTTGCCAGGCAGGTGCTGTGCCACTGAGCTAAAGCCCCAGCTCCCCAGAGCTTTTTTCACACCATTTCCTCTGCCTTGAAAGACCTATTTACTGTTCCTGACCAGCTTGAATGTCACCACTCTCTCCAGGCCCCTGGGGTCAATAGTGCTCTCCACAGCTCCCATTATCCTCTGTGAATGTCCTCACTGTGCCCCTCACTGGATTCTGCATGGAGCTGCTACTCCTAGGTAGCATCTGCAGAGTGCTCCGGAGTGGAGCAGTGCCAGCTGCTGCTGACAGGAAGGCCTCACCTTCATCAGGATCTTGCAGCGCAGCAGGTCCTGCCCAGGGGTGGCAGGCTGGTATTGCTGGAAGAAGAGTGGGGCGAAGAGGAAGCAGGCATAGGCGGAGCGGGAAGAGTTCACTGTCCTGAGGGTGAGCTGGGCCACAAAAAGAAGGGAGGGGCACACTTACGACAGGGGCAGGCCCCGCCCTCCGGCTTGATTTGGGTCACATTTGCTCTTTGGTAATCCCAGGTGCCCCTGCTAAAGTATCTGTTGAAATCCTCCTTTGCCTTGGAGTCAGCAGGTGGTTTCTCCGTGAAGCCTTGGCAGCCTCCCTCCCACAGTTCTGTGTTTCATACAGACCTCAGACTGTGAAAGGGGAGTCATCCGCCTGAGTCTTCCCGTCCTCCCCTGCTTCCACTACTGCGGCTCAGCACGTCCTGCCCTTCCCCTAGTTATCTGAGTCTACTGTCACGGCTGAACTGCCACTGGCCGCTCCAGGGAGGGAAAGTGCGCTCCGTACACACTCCGGCCTGGGACGAAGGCAGGGCCCCAGGTGATGCCCCAACAGCCAGAGAGGAAACTCAAATTCCGCAGACAAATCTGCCCACAGTCATCCTGCCCGGCGCGGCGAGCGATTAGTCCAGGCTCCCGGCTGGAACCCGCCCGTCTCCATGCCCAGTTCCTCACCCCATCATCCAAGGGTTCCAGGTAAAGCTCGTCCCCAAGGCGAGACAGGGAGTGGACAGCCTTGCCCAGCACTACGGGGAGAAGAGCAGAGACGTTAGGCTGGTGCCCGGGGTAGCTCACGTGCCCCCTGCCAGGCCGGCTCAAACTCACCCTTCACGTTGCTGCCCGTCACCACACACTTCATGCTGCCACCAGCACAGCACCCGGGCCTAGCTTACAACGGGGTTGAGATCGGAAGCTGGCCGGGGAGGACACCCATGCGCGGTCCCAGCGGCCGCCTCAGATGCTCCAGCTTCCCGTCCCGCGCACCGACCCCGATCAACCCCTCCTCCGCTCCCTTATTGGTCCACACGCCGGCGCCTCCGTCACGTGAGAAAAACGAAGGCGGGCTCTGAAGTCACGTGATGGGCTCCGCCCCCCCACGCCAGCCCCGTCATGTGACCCGGAAGTTGGGTGGCTGTACGGTCTACAGTGTGTCCATCTCCAGGTGCATCCCTGGCCCCTGCAAACTGGGCTGTTGGGCCAGGCGCACAGTGGGCAGCACACCTGAATGCGATAGGCCGAGAGTATGCCCCTCAAGGGAGCCAAGTGCCTCTGCGATGGACCGAGCACTGGACTCGAAGTCAGCTGGAGGGACGGGCCCTGCTAAGTCACTCAATTCACAATTCCGGGGCGTGTGTCGGGGGATACTGGGTCGAAATAAGATCGTCCTCTCCTAGTCTGGGCCAGGGCCGAGGACTCGGAAGGAAGCAGCAGCCACCAGCTCCCAAAAGAGGTTACAGTAACTTGCAAGAGTCAAGAGTGGGAAGGGGGTTGTTTTCTCTGGTTTCAAAAATCTGTCATTGATCCTCCTCATTGATCCTTGGAGAAAGGACAAGATTCTCTGGGCAGAACGGGGTTCAAGAGTGCACCTTGAAGAGGACGAGCAAGAGCAGAGGCTCAGCAGTGCCTCGGGCTCCGCCACGGGGAGAAGGAAGCAGGTCTGTGAGTCTTGCTGCAGAGGGGTGGGGGCTAGCCAGATGTGAGGGAAGCGACGGAGAAGTCCTGTAGACAGTTTAAAGAGGGATCACAGTTCTGTGTTTCATACAGTCCTCAGACTGTGAAAGGGGAGTCATCCGCCTGAGTCTTCCCGTCCTCCCCTTGCTGTGGGCACTGTGTGAGAGGGAAGTCCTGAAGCCACTGGCTGGGCCTGTGTTCCCCGCAGCACGCTTGGTGGTTCTTCGAAGAGCCCTGGGCATGCCTGGTTTCCTGAAGGGCCAGCTTATACCATACTGCTCCCTAGTCCTTTGCCTCCAGATCCATTTTGGTTTCAGTTTCCTTCCCTTCCAGTCTTTGCCCTTCCCTACAGCCCCACAAGAGGATGTTGCTTTGCTTTACCAAAGTGACCAGTGTAAGTGGTAGCCCCCCTACCTAGCGCTTCAGCTCACTCCAGCGTCCCCTCTCCCTGGTTTGATCCTTCCATGGGTCCTGACTGCTATTCCTCTCAAACAGATGGTAACTTGGCCCTCCTCTTACACCTCTGTGGCCACCACGGGGCCTGGCCACCATTCTGTCATCTGGATAGCTACCAAAGCTCTCAGTGGTCTCATGTCTCCACCCTGTCCCTCCCAGTTCACTCTCCACAGCAAGAGTGACCTTCCTAAACTCGGGGCAGTGACACCACCTTTATTTTACTTTAATCCCAGCTACTCAGGAGGCTGAGGTAGGATCATAAATTCAAGGTCAGTTTGGGCAATTTAGCAAGAACTTCTCTCAAAATAAAAGGGCTTGAGGTGTAACTTCAGTGGTTGAGTGCTTACCTAGCATGGACAAGGCCCTGAGCTCAGTCTACGCTACTGGGAAAAAAAGTGACCTTCCTAAAACAGTGTCATGCCTCTTGCTTGTTTGCATGCTCCAGTGGTTGCCATAAAACTCTTGACCCTGAACCTGCAGGATCCAGGTCCCACCCATCTCACTACCTGTCTCCTCCCTTGGACCCCACACTTTCTCTGGGGCTTTGCACATGCTGGTCCCATCGCATGACCTTCCCATTTCTCACATGTGGCTTCTCCTCCGTGGCTCAGCTGTAGCTGCCCCTCCTCAGCTCTGCCTGTTGCCTCTCACTGCAGTGCTGGAATCATGATGCTTATCACCCTGACATTATTTCATATGTTCCTTATTCAGCAGCTGTCTTTACCATTATGATACCAGCCTCACATGAGCAGAGGCCATGTATGTTTTGTTTGCTGCTGAACCTTGGTACCTCACACAGGTTCTGGCTTTCAATAGATGATCACTAAACAGATGTTAAGTTAATAAAGGCATGAACCATATAAAGTTGAGGAGCTGCGAGGTCACTCAGCATAATGGTGAAAGAAATAACCTCAGTTTCCAGCCCTTTGTCCACAGTGCCACCCTTCCCTGGACAGTATAGCTGTCCCCATACTGTAAAACTCAACAACAACAACAACAAAAACAACCTTAAAGGCATCATGGTGGTGCACGCCTGTAGTCCCAGTGTTCAGGAGGCTGAGGCAAGAGGATCACTGTGATTTCAGGGCCAGCCTGGGCTACATAGTGAGTTCAAAACCAGCCTGAACTACATAGACCCTGACTCAAAAAAGAAAACAAAAACACAAACAAAACAGCCATAACAGGGCATGGTGAGCATGCCTGTAATTTTAACACTCTGGGAAGCTGAGGAAGGATGGTAATTCAAGCCCAGCCTGGGCAACTTAGTGGCACCCTGCCTCAAAATAAAGTGAAGGAAAAAAAAGTGGAGCGGGGGTGGGGGGAGCCTAGAGATGTAGCTCAGTGCAAGATTCCTGGGTTCAATCCCCAGTACCACAAAAACAAACAAGAAACTGCTACAGTCAAAGCAATTCACTTCCTTACCATTTCTTCCTTTCCAGTGTGGCTTTCCCATCTTCATATTGACTGCTGAGCAGCCTGACCACAAAGCTCCCACAGGGCAGGAAAGGAGAAGGTTTCCACCAGTCATGTTTCTGCTCCTGACACCTCTAGGGCTACAGCAACCTGTCACCTTGAGGTCTCTGCTCATAGGGAGTGGGGAAGGCAGAAAGAAACACTTTTGGGCCTCTTAATTAGTCTGTCCTTAGTCAGCCTCCCACCCCTTGCCAAAAGTAGAAAATAATCTGAATCTTCTGCAGGGTTTAGAAGCCAGAAAGGAGCTAGGAGCCAGGAGGTTTGGGATTTAGCACCCACTTGCTCTTTTGACTTTGCACATGTCCTCCCTGCCTCGGGCTGCCCCCCTCATCTTTGTACTGTGGTAGGGAGAGACGGGGAACAACAGGACACTCACTGGGACCCCTTCCAACTTGACAGAAAAGCCGGGAGACTCCCAGAGAGGTCCTGGACTTCTCGGTGCCCTTATCCACTGGCAGCGCTAGGGAGGAGCTGTAGCTGGTGTCCTGCTTCCTGGATTCCCCAGGCTCTGGGGCTGGAAGGGAGCTCTGCTAGGCTTGCAGTTGCCACATCCAGTTATGCATTTCCAGCTCGGAAGGGAAGACACATGGAGGGCGGGGGGCCTCAAAGACACTGGGAATTGTTTCTGTTGGATAGAGGATAGATATGGGGACCCAAAGAAGACTTGGGTCTCTGCTAAAGGACAGGAGACCTAGGTGTAGCCCTACTTATAGGTGACCTCAAGCAAGCTAGGGGGCCTCTCTGCACCTCAGTTTCTTTTGCTTTCTTTTTCTTGACAGGGTCTCCCTGTGTAGCCCAGGATGGCCTTGAACTCAGTGATCCTCCTGCCTCAACCTTCCAAGTGCTGAGATTACAGGTGTGCACCACCACACCTGGCATCTCAGGACTTTTTCAAATCCCCAAACTTTTACTGTTTTTGCTACACCCCTTGTTAGAGGTGTGTCTAGGGGAGTGACAGAGAATGGAAGAAGGTGGCGACAAATTCAAATTTAAAAAATACTTATCTGTTGGGAAATTACTTCCCTTTAGCTACTAATTCTCACTCCAATGGCTAGGGCTGAAGCCATAGGAAGTCAACCTGAGACCTTGTTACTCAGGAATTCGCTCATTCAACACACACTGGACACACTTTTCTAAGTATGAGAAAGAGTATGGGACAAAGGTCCTTACTATCATGGGCTTCCACCCTGATGGGAAGAGACAGACAACAAGATGAATGAGTCATCACATGGTGCATAGAGGGTGGCAGGTGCTATGGGGAGAAAGAAAGCCCAAAGAGAGAGAGGCGGGTGTTGGGGAAGAAGGACTTTGACTCTAAATAGCATTGCTTGGCTGGCCTTGCTGAGTAGTAGATATTTGCACAAAGACCTGTGGGAATGAAGGGTGTGTGTCATGCAGACATCTGATGAAGAGTGCTGTGGGTAGAGGGGATGGCCAGTGCCAAGGCTCTGAGTGGGAGTTTGCCTAAACAGTGCAGTCAAGTTTCCTGAGCTGGAAGGAGGCTGCAGTCTACTAAGAGAAACTGACATTCATCAAAGAATCACTAAATTAGCTTTCCACAGAGACACAATATTTAACGCTTGCAATTTAGAGGAAAAGATGCTTATTTCAGCTCACAGTTTCTGAGGTTTAGTCCATGGTCATCCAGCTCCAAGGCAGAAATGGCATGGTAAAAGGGCCTGACAGAGGGAAGCTACTCCACCCATGGCAACCAGGAGACAGAGAGAAGGGGGTTGCTGGGAACAATCTGGGGAACTTTCAGGTGATGTCCCCAGTGACTCCTCCTCCAACTGGGCTTCATCTTCTAATAGCACATTTAGCTATGGCCTCATGAATGAATTAATCCACTGATGAGTATAGTGTTCCCATGATCCAGTAACCTTCAAAAAGTCCTACTTCTGAACACATGAGACTTTGGAGGGATGTTTAGGATCTAAATCCTAACAATCACCAAAGTCAATAGGAAGTTACACTTTGGAGAAAGACCAGGAACAATGACCACTTGGGCTATGGGACCATGCCACTGGGAAGAATTGGTGTGGTGGTGTGGGGCGGGGGGGCTAGTTCCTGGAGGAACAGTTGGGAGGAGGCAAGGCTTTGAGGATGAATTGACCAGAAAAGCACATTCACTGAGGAGTTGGTGAGAATGATATGCCAGAACTGCTCTGTCTCTGCCTGGGATGTTCTGCTCGACCTGCCTCATAGACATAAGAGCACAGGTGGGATTACTCACGGTAGGATTTTTACCAGATTGGTGTTACTAAAAGGCAGAATGGGCCTAATCTGTAAATATAGCTCAGTGGCACAAGTGCCTGCCTGGCAAGCACAAGGTCCCAAGTTTGAGTCCTGGTACCAAAAAAATATAAAAATTTTAAAAAGGCAGAGAGGTAGAGGAGTTTGCGGGGTTGGGGTTCACTGTGATTTGTTTTGATACAATCAGTACATACACAGGAAATGGTATTTGTGTGCTTATTCTGGGGTAACCAAACAAGGTAGCTCTGAGTGCCTGGGTGCCTGGCTGGTGAGGTACTATGTGGCCTGCTTGTGATGCATGTGTGGTACACCAGGTGCTACCAGCCCCCCACTGCCAAGCCCTGCCAAGGGCCTTCCTGGTTCCCTGGTATTTCTCCTAATAATCAGCACAGTGTTTGGCTTATGGCAGCGGTTTAAAACGTCTATGTTGGATGACCGAAGAGCATCAATTCACAGGTGTTACAAAGGTGCAGAATGAGGTCCTAGCTGTCAGCCTGCCTAGATCTGAATCCTGGCTCCCTTACTTACAAGTTGTATAAAAATGGACAGTTGCTGCTGTTCGCTAAGCCTCAGATTCCTAATCTGTAAATTGTAAGAAACAACTGTATCTACCTCAAAAGGATTATCGTGAGGATTCATTAGTTCATGTTGGAAAGCTCTCTGTATTTGCTGTTGGCATTGCTGTTCCAATGATGGCAGTGTCCTACCACCTCTGTCCCCAGAATCATAGTAGCCTCTCAGCAGAACTGGAGACAGACCATTAGCTTGGGTTAAGCCATGACAACTGCATACTAGGAACGCCAGAGAAAAGTCTCCCAAGAAAATAGAGGAACAGCCCAGTGTGCAGAAACTGGAAAATCCTGAGAAGAGTCAGCCCAAGGGCAAGTGGCTCGGAAGGAAGGCTCCCATCCCCGAGTCACACCACATACTGCCCCATAATGCTGGCCGAGTCCTGGCCTCTCGAGGAGAATGAGAGTGGTTTTCTTCCTCACGGCTGCTGGAGGCTGAGATGAGATAACATGTGCCCATGCCATCAGACACCGTGCACAAACGAGGGGACCAGTTCTATTCAGTCTGCGGGGCTGGAGGTGGAGGGGAGATGGGATGGAATTTTTTAAACCCACAGTGGGGATGGGAAGGGGGAAGCTCAGGCTTGTTCACCAAAACCTGGCATGCTGGAATTACAGGGCCCCCTTGGAGCGCAAGTGAGGTAAGTTTAGGACAAATCAAAGGCAGCATGCTTCACCCAGCAGGGGAGGACACCGATGGAACTCATTACCCCAAGATGTGGTCTCGGCTGGAAATATAAATAGCTTCACAAAAGGTTCAGATAAATCCATGGATGACAGCTCCATTCATGGGTTAGAAAAAGGAAGGAGGCTGTTTGGAGCCTGCCTCCCCATTCCCCACCCCCAAGGCATCAGGGAGGCGACCTGGCCTCGCTAAGACCACCCTTGGCTCCCCTGCTAGAGGCAGGCTTCTGGCCAAAGGATCCCCAGGAGGCAGTGTTGGTGTTCCTGTGGGCTAGAGCCTGGTCTGAGTCCCCAGGCCCTCTTTTCATTCTCCCTATCTCCTGTTCCTGGGACAGGGGCACCACCGGATCTGGGCAAAGCACCTTGGCCTGGCTATCCCCTTAGGGACCAGCAGAGGGAGACAGACTCCGTGTCCAGCCCTAGCTCCCAGCACATGCTGGGCTGACTGCCTGGGTAGGGTCAAGCAAGCCTCGGTGAGTGCCAGCTCTATGCCCAACTTTTTGCCAGGCCTCACAGTAGGAAGGGCCAGAGAAGGCATCCTCCTTGGCTGTGAGGGGTGGGGATAGGAGAGATACAGAGATGCAGCAGGGATGAGCTTTAGGAACTAAAGAGGGGCATCAGAGGCAGGGTGGGGAAGGGGCTACTAATTACAAGTAGGATGGTTCTGGAGTCAGGCTGCCTGCCTCTGTGACCTTGTGCTAGTTGTTTAACTGTGCCTCAGTTTCCCCACAATTAGATGGCAGCTACAGGAGAACTATAACATTGTGTGAAGTATTTAAATGCTCCATTCCAGTGCTAGGCAAGCAGTAAGTGCTCAGTAAAGAGTAGCCACATCCTACATGGGCAGGGAGACCAGAAATCTCTCCCATATCATCGGCAACTTACAAAAACCCTTTCATTTCATTGTCCCATCTGAGTCTCACTACAACCCCTGAAGACTTCGCTAGGTTAAGAGAGCCTTACTTATAAGTGGTGGATCTGGGCTTTCTGATTCCAAAACCAGGATCTTTCTAGAATTCCCTGCAAGATAGAGGTCGGAGGAGGCCTGTTCCTCTTGCTCTGGTCTGCTCTGAGCCATTCAGTAGGTTGCCAACATCTCTAGTCAGCACTGAAGTTACCTTGTCCTCTGTCCCACAGCCTCTACACACCTGGTGAATAGGCTGTATCTCGGCAGATCCAGACTAGTCACCAACAGGTACAGAGTAGGTGCTTTAAGAAGCTTCTGGAAGGTGATTGGACTTCCAAGTGTGGGTACCAGCTCTTCCCCCGACCCCTGTGCCTCTTCCAGACCAGGTGTGGCCCTCCTCTGCTTGCTGTTCAAAACCTCCCTGCCCCTCTGTGAAATCTTCCTGAACATCTCCTCCTCAGACCTCCACAGCCCTTCATGTACCTTTTTCTTTTCTTTTCTTTTCTTTTCTTTT
>NW_004955422.1:18093150-18146292 GCF_000276665.1 Chinchilla lanigera
TTGAGACAGGGTCTCGCTATGCAGTTCAGGCTGGCCTTGAGCTCACTTTGTAGCCCAGGCTAGTCTCAAACTTGCAACGATCCTCCTGCCTCAGCCTTCTGAGTGCTGGGATTGCAGGCATGCACCACCTGTGTACCTTGTACCCTTCTCAAAGTCCTGTATCGTTTAACATATTTTGCAACCATCAATGGCTGGAAATGTGTAGATGCTTGGTTAGGGACCATGAAGAGGAAGATTCTATTGTGTAACCATCATCCCTGTGTTATAGAGAACTCAGAGGTGTAGGAGTACAGTGACTTGCCCAAGGTCCTACAGCTGTTAGAGGAGGGGTGAGCCCTCTTTCTCTGGTCTGTAAGCTTTCAATGCTCCCAAATGTGCTGGAGGATAGTGAGGAGGGAGGGAGGGGAGAGCCGGGCCGTGACTCAGCGGGGCAGGATAAGGATCTTTCAGCCCAGGGAGAGGTAACCCCACTCCTCTGCCAGGGGAGACGGAGTCACAGAGCCTGCGGCATGGGTTGGCCAGGGCAATGGAACATCCTGGGAGAATGGCAGGATGGCTCCTGGTAGGCAAGGGAGGAGTCAAGCACCTGGGGGTATCCCTTCTGCTCCTGCCTTCTTCACACACCCATCATTCAGACATCCTGGCTAATGGGGAGAGGCCTGGTGTACACTGGAGAAGTGGCAGCAGAATCTGGCGCCTCTCATCCTCCCTCGGGCATCAGAGGGGAAGAAGGGGGGTGCCCTCTGGGATGTCTGAGCTGGGCCAGGGATGGGTGGGGGACCATCCAGCTCAGGGCAGGGCTGTTGCTCAGGTAAGAGGAGCCCTCTGCCCTGGGGTTTCCGCTGACTTCACAGCCAGCTCAGGGTGAGACAGGGCTCTCTGAGCTCCTGCTTGCTGGAGGGAAAGGGAAAGTGCCCGCTCTCCCGCCTCCCCTTCCCCTCCTGCCCTCAGCGCCCTGGCCTGTACACACAGGCGCGCACATGTGCACTGCAGGGTGTGCGCATGTGCTGCTGGAAAGGAGGGCTCCTCTTAGGGATGCAGAATCCCAGGGGCTGCCCTAGGCTTCCGAGGTGGACTGAGGGCCTCACTTTGCCAGCTAGATAGTGCAGCCCTCTGGAAGCACAGGGGACCCTCCCCCCCTCCCCCCACCCTGCTTGCTCTGCTTCTGTTGGTGGGGGGCCATCTAAGTCCCTGCTCATGAGCTGAATGCTCATTCCGTGGTTCCACACTTCCTACTAATGGAATCCAGAGTCTGAGCTGAGCTCTCCAGCAGTCTCAGGCTCTGGCCTCTCGCCGATGCAGGAAGGCCAAATGAGGTACCTGGCCCAGTGTCACACAGTCAGTTCACATTAGTGGGGGTGGGGGGAGAGGGAGAAAAGCCCAGGTTGCCCTCTTTCCCAGGCACTGGAGGGCTTTTCTGGCCCTAAGGAACAGCTGAAGGAATGGTATGTCACTGAAATCAAAGAGTGCTGGCTTCCAGTCCTGGTTCTATTCCCTATAGGCTTGTGTGACTTGAAAGACTTCTCAGTTTCCTCATGTGGAAATAAAAAAAAAAAAATAGCTCCTATCTTTCTTTGTCTGTTTGTTTTATGAGACAGGGCCTTGCTACATAGTTCAGGCTGGCCTGGAACTCACTGTGCAGCCCAGGCTGGCCTTAAACATGCAGTGACCCTCCTGCCTTAGCTTCCTGAGTGTTGAGATTACAGGTATGTGTCACCATGCCCAGCTTATAGCAACTATCTTGTAGAGTTCTTGTAAAGATGAAATGAAATGGTATCTGAAAAGCCTCAGCACCACACCTGTGGGGAGGAGTTCAGCCCATTTAAACTGCTGTTAGTATTTAAATGGAAGTAACTGTCATTGAGAATTGCCAGCAAGGCACCAGGCTAGGGAACAGACTGAAAGCTCCTGTCTCTCCTGCCTACATGGTGAGCAGGTCAACCTCTACTCCTCTAACCCATGTCCCCTTAGGGCTTCTCTGTGTTCCCAGCACCTCCATAGGAGGCACTCAAGGGATGTCTGGTGATGAGTGAATGTCCCTATACACCTCTGCGGGATTGTCTAAGCACTAGTTCACCAACCCAGACCCTCCTTAGGATAGCATCTCTTCAAATGGCAGTTCCATTGCAATGCAGGACATGGTGTTTGGGGCTACCTGGAGAGCCTTTCCCAGGGATGAGTTATGGGGGAAGGGAAGGAAAGAAGGAGGGGTGGGAGGGACATAGGGAGGAATGGGACATTAGCCAGCTCCTGAGCCAACATTGACTCACCTCCACTCCTTGGAGGGCAGCTCAGTCACCTGGTACCAGCTCTGCCCCCCACCATGCCATACCTCTAGGGGCTTCCCTGCTACCCCCTTATGAATGCTTCCTGTGGTCTGGAAGGCCAGAGGAGGAGGAAAACTGCAGTCCCCTTCATTGGACCACTGAATACCTGAATACTCCCAATATCCTGTGAAGAGGAGGGCAAAGCTGGTCATAATCCATTCCACAGAGAGGTCACAGGCTTGTTTTACAGTGGCCAATTAGAAGCCAGGTATTCTGACTCCCAGCCTGGCTCCCTGCTGCGAAGGGAGCTGTGTGGGCACTGCCCTGTATGACCCTCCCTGCTCTGCACACCACATTTCCACCCGAAGCTCCCCCTCCTCCACAAGCTCTTCTTTCACCATTCTCCTTGGCCCTAAAGGCACTGAGCCTACCACCTGTGGCTGATCTCCAGCATGAGACATTTCATGTCTCCAAGCCTGTGTTCCAAGCCTGAAATTCTTGAAGGAAGGCATGGGTGTTCCTTGTCCTGTCTTTTATAGGACTAGCACCCGGTAGGGATGGAGAAAGGCCCTGTATGATGTTCCACAGGATGGACAGGATGTTTCATTCTTCTTAAGGATGCTAACTGGGGATAGGGGGTGGTGTCTCCTCCAACTCCTGCCCCACCCCCTAGCACGCCCAGATTTTTGGAGGTAGAGGGCCCTGACAAGGTTCTGTTTCAGAGCCACTGGGGAGGGGGATCTTTCCTGAGCCTTCCAGCCACCAGTCACCTGTCCCTGTGTTGTTCCCTGGAGACGCCACTCCTGGCTCCATCTCCCTTCCTCCTTCTCCCCCAAATTCCAGCAGCCCACCCGCCTTGGGGATTTGGCAGAACAAGGTACAGTCTTTGCTCCAGCCCCCACCCCATCCCAACTAGCAGCTTCTAACCTGCTGCCTTTGCCCAGACATGGCAGAGGGGCACTGGCAGCTTGGAGATGGAGTTGATTTTCCCCTTGGCAGAGTGGAGAAGGGGAGGGGAGAAGCTTGGCCCCCACTGCGTGAGGGGAGAGGGCAGGGAGGCAAGTCTAGACAAGAGCCGAGGGAGAATGTGACTTCCCCAGCTTGTGGGGTCACTGGATTAAGAAAAAAGTATACTGGGAACCTGGGGCATGTGTGTAAAGCCAGTTGTCCTGTCCTCACCCGGCCCGGGTCTGCCAGAGCTGCAGCCTCCGTTCCTGCAAACTCATTTGGAGACTCCCAGGCGGACATGTGCTGTGGCCAGCTGGGGCAGTACTGCAGACCCCAGCTCTACGCTCACTCCACTCCTCCTCCCTGCCAGGGTCTTCCCTCTGGCTCCTTCAGCTCCAGCCTCCTCCCCACGTTCTCACTCCCACCCATTTGCCTTTGTGTCTCCTCTTTCCTTCCCTGGTCCCTTCTCCTTCTCCCCCCTCTTCCCTTTGCCCCCCTTTCTTCAGCCCCTTTCCCCCTTCTCTCCCAGCCCCCTCCTGCTCTCCACATTGGGGCTGCTTTCCCCCTGACTCAGCAAGGTGCTTTATAAGGTGCTGAGGGGCTCAGCCAAATCCAAACCACATTGTCTGTGCAGCCTCTCACCAGGAGCAAGCTGCAGGGCTGCACAGCAAGCAGGGCTCAGACTTCTCCCCTTCTCCCTTACCCTATCCCCTTCCCTTCCTGGCTCCCTCCCTTGGAAAGGGTGGCGACTAGGGGACCTCCCAGAGTGGTCTCAGTGGCAGTCACCCATGGGCATCTGGCTCCTCCACCTTGGCATGGGTATCAGAAGATTGTCGGGCTCATGGGAAGAATGTCATTGAAACTCCAGAGTCCTGGCTGGTGGGGGTGGGGAGGTGAAGGAGGGAGGCCCTGAGCACTTTTCACAAGGGCCCCTCCCAGGCACTTTTCATCAGAGCCAGCTACTGATGCTCAAGAAAGTACCCTACCCCCACCCCAGACCCAGCTCTCCATTCCCAGCTTATTTTCTCTTTTTAGAAGGAAAAGAAAGAAAAAGGAAGGGAAGAGAGAGAGAGAAAGGAAGAAAGAAAAGGGGGAAGGAGAAACAACCCAACAACAAAGTCTGTCCCACTCCAGTGAGGTAATTGAAAACAAACTTCTTCCCCACCCCCCCACCCCCCCCACCTCAGTTTTCCTGTGCAGAAAAGGGAAGAGCTGCCCTAGGAACCCAGCACTGGCCATCACCGTGATGTCTACTGTGACCCACAGGCTGGAGCGGCTGTGGTGGACTGGCAGAGTGCACTGGCAGGAATAGGAGACAAGGCCACTCCAGAGAGAGAAGCATCATCTTCTAGATCTGTCTACCACTACCTTCTTCCCCTTTCAAACAACAGATAAACAACGACAACAAAGCAACTTATTACCGAATGATTTACTTGGTGGAATGCTTCTAGGGTATCCAAGACTTGGGGACCAAAGGACCATCCCGTAGCAAAATCACAAAATGGGGCTGTCTACAAGCCCCAGATGACAGCTGTTTCCTCTGCACTCGCTTACTTTCCCTGGCAGCTCTTTAGAGAGGGAGGAAGGAGACCCTCCAGGGAGGGTCTAGGCTTATGGGTCCCCTAAGTCTCCGCCCAGCAAGTCCCAACCCAGGCCAAAGAGGAGGAAGGAGGGAGAGCGCTCCACAGCCAAACCACCCCTACCTCACCACCGGAAAAACCAACAACCCAAAACCCCAAAGGAAGGAGGATGCCAAATGTCTTGATGGGGAAGCATTTCACAAACGGGACTGGATGGGACGCCGCGTCTGTCCACGGCCTCAAATCTGCGCATTCTCGCTGAGTCACCCGCGATGCCTCTGGTGTTGAAACTGGTCCGGTGCCTCGTGCTGATTAATGAATTACAAATCCCCCACCCATGTGCACTCTCCCTGGTCACCGGGAAGAATGGAGAACCTTGTGAACTTGAGGGAGAAGTTGGGCATTGGGCCCTGGTGCCTTCTTTCTCCCCCCAGGGGACATTGTGAGCTGGTTAGTCACCTGCCCCAGCCCCTGGCGCCTCACTTAGCTCTAGCTTTTGGAAATGGGACAAGCAGGGGACAATGGGCAAGGGGGGGCGGTCAGCCCAGACAAAGGGCAGCAGGAAAAACACCATCACTGGCTCCAAGGCCAGCTCGCTGGCATTTGGGAGAATGTGTCATTGCTTTTACTCAAGGGGGAGGGGGAGAGAAGGTTAGAGATGAAACAGAGGTAGGGTGGGCCCCGGGATCCCAAACCAGGCAGGAGCTGGGGTCAGGCGTCCCTAGCTGACACGGAGGGGGAAGCCCATGGCTTCTTCATCAAGGCTAGCTCCCGACCCTGGCTCTGGGGAGTCTGCAGACGGACCGATGCCCTCCCTGCCCCCTCCCCCAGGAGGCCCAGGGTGGTACCGTCGCAGCCTCGCCTCACCTCACCCCCCCCTCAGTGTTGTGGGAGGGAGAGAAGCCCCAGAAGCCCTCCCTTCCCGCTTCCCCCCTCCTCCCCCCACCCCGGGGAGGGCTGCTACAATTTGTGGTTACAGCTTTACACGTCAGAAAAAAAAAAGTTTGCAGAATGTCCCACACCGAAAAAAAAAAAATCCGAAACCGAGCGAAAAAAACCTGCGAGTGGGCCTGGCGGATGGGATTATTAAAGCTTCGCCGGAGCCACGGCTCGCCCTCCCACTCCGCCAGCCTCTGGGAGAGGAGCCGCACCCGGCCAACCCGGCCCCCAGCCCCATGGACCTCCGAGCAGGTAGGAGCCAGGCGTCCGAGGCCCTGGCCCCCGCCCGGCAGCCGCGAGATAGAGATCCGGTTCCAGTCCTCTCCCCCACCCCAGGGAACCCCACGCAGGGGCCCGGCCGAGGAGCAAGGCTCGGGCCGGGGGAGGCACGGCTGGGCGCCCTCGAGAGGGGCCGGGCGGGGACGCGGCATTCCTGGAGTCCGCTGCGCGGGGCCAGGAGTGGCCGGGACCGCGGCGGGTGCTCGGACGGCCGCAGACCTGGGGAGGCGGCAACCTGAGCCCGGCCGAGACGGCTCCCAGGGAACCGGCGGACAGAGAGCCCAGCGCAAAAGTCCGGGCTAGCAAGTCCAAGGCGGGGAGCAAGGCTGCTGGGGGAGACGCGCGGCGCGAGGGAAAGGGTCGCAGAGAGGAAGAGGGAGGGCGAGGCAGGGGGAGCCCGGGCCGGGCCGGTGGGGGGCGAAGGGAGGCCGACACCTCGGGCCGCACTGCTCTCCCTCCCGCCCGCCTTCCCCTCCCGGCGGGCCGGGGAGGGAAGGAGGGCGGGCGAGAGACGAGGAGAGAGGAGGGCGGAGGGCAGAGTGAGCCTGGCTGGGCCGCGGGACTCGCAGTGGCTCGCTGCGCGCAGGGCGGCCGGAGCCCTCCATGCTGCCCACGACCGGGGAGCCGGCGGCAGGTAGGGGCCGGGTGTCGGGGCCGAGGGTGGCAGCGAGCCCCCGGCCCGCCAGCCTGGGAGTGATTGTTGCGAGGGGGCGGGCGCAGCCCGGCCGGACCCGGCAGGAAAAAGTCCGTCACTGGCCGGGGAGCGGTGGCGTCCGCCGGCAGCAGCGGGAGCGGCCGATCGCCGGCGGCCGGCGGAGGAGGGCCGACGGGGCAAAGAGCTGAAGCGCGGGAGAGGGCAGCAGCCGGGCCGAGCCCGGAGCCCCGCACTCGGGACCCCGCCCCCGCCCCCGCCGGGAAGGGAGCATCCAGGCGGGAGCGGGCGAGGGGCGGGGCCGGGGGCGCCGGGGCCACACAGGGGGAAGGCGCCACTGCCGCCGGGAGGGGTCCGGGAGCCAGAGGTCACGGCCGAGGAGGGAGGGCCGGCGAGTGGCCACCGCTGCACAGCTCCTGGACCGAGTCCCTTGAAGCAAACCTCAAGTCCCGCCAGCGTCCTAGTTCGGCTCTCCCCACTTTCCTTCCTCCAAGCCCTCCCCTCAGAAACCTGGTCCCAAAGGACCCCTGTGTCCTCCAGGGCAGGGGCGGGAGTGGGCATGGCAGAGGGATGTGAGCCTCGGTCAGAGGCTGGGGCTGGGGAGTACTGGACACACCTCTTTTCTGTTTGATTAGGGGGCATCTCAGGGCTTTCACTGCCCCTGACAGACTTCCATCCCTTCTCTGAGCACATCATCCCTTTTATGGGACACAGGTTCATATTCTTCTAACAGACCAGATGTGCTCCCCCAACTAAGTCAGTCTCCAGCAGCCCTGGAGCCAAGGAAGGAAACAGGTAGAGATGGCAGCAACTGTCACTGGGCAGTCTGGAAGGTGTTAACTCACAACCGGAGTAATGGCTCCCCCTCCCCACCACTCTCCTGCCCTATTCACACTTGTGCACGGCAACCTCTACACAACCAGCTACTGAGTCCTGACACTTCACATTCCTCCCCACAATCCCACCTGCCACCTGCCTGTTCGCACCCTGGCTCCTGCCCCCTCTCCAGCCCCTCCCACACCCTCTTGCACACTCTTGATAACACCACCCTTTTCCAGCTTCCCCACACACTTGCCTGGGACTGTTTCCTTTACTTTTTCCCCTGCCTCTGGCTTCAGCTGGGTGCTCAGCTCCCCTTGCCTTCAGCCTCCTGTCCCTGAGCACACCCAGGGCCCTCTTGCGGCACAGCAAGGAACCTTCTTCCTCTATCCAGAGCCCAGCTCCTGTCCCAGTGACTTACTTCACAAGCCAGGAGCTGGCCCAGCCTTTGCTGCTTTCCCTGGACATGGGTTTATCATTTGGGCTGGGAGAGAAGGGCAAGAAGGGAATACTGGAGACGACAGGAGAGATGGACTCCACGTTTCAGCTGGGAGGACCTTTAATGTGCACAGTGCAGCCTTCTCATGCAAGTCATCATGTGGGTTCATGGCACAGCTAGGTCTCCTGACTTCCAGGCCTATACGTTATCCCCATTCACTCTGCTACTTCTAAGCAGTTTGGGCCAAAAGGAAACCAGGGACAGGGCAGAAGGTAAAGAAAGAAGAGAGGATGCCAGGTGTGATGGTGCACGCCTGTAATCCCAACACTCTGGAGGCTAAGGTAGGAGAACTGCCACAAGTTCAAGGCTAGTCTGGGCTATATAGTGAGTTCAAGGCCAGCCCGGACTATATAGAGAGACCTTGTCTCAAAAAACAAACAAACTGGGCCAGGGACATAGCTCGGCGGCACAAGCACCTGCCTGGCAAGTACAAGGTCCTGAGTTTGATTCCCAGTACTGAAAAAAAAAAAACAAAACAAAACAAACAAATGCCTGCGTGAGATCCTGAATTTGGTTCCCAGTAGCCAAAACAAACAAACAACAATAATCATCAAATAGACCCCCCCCAAAAAAAAAATTAAAGAAAAAAACCAAACCAGCCTGGACTACATAGCAAGACCCTGTGAAGAAAAACAAAATGAAACAAAAAAAGAAAGAGAGGAGAGGCCATCCAGAGCAAACAGTGGAAAAAGATGGGTTTCTGTGGGCCTTTTCCTCAGCAAGCAGGTTAGGAGGTATCTGTAGTACAGTGTCCTGGAATTTCAATGCCTGGACCTTACACCATTAATGTACACACCACCCACTAGGTCACTCCATCCCAAGTTTCTCTCAAAAGACCCCTCCAATGTCATCCATGCGCTGGTCCTGTTCTGGCCTGAAAGCGGGGCCTTCTGGTTTCTATAATTAGCCCAGCCTTCAGCCATTGCTGGAACTCTGCAGGGCCTCCCTCGCCTCAACATTTAGGGATTACAGCTTAGTCCCCAGTCCCAGGTGCAGAATCTCCAACCCAGCCACCCTGGACATCTGTGCTGTGGAGCTCCAACACCCTCACTAAGTGTAGTCAGCCTGGAGGATAGGCTAAAGACTAAGGGGCAGCTGACTAAACACATGCACATGGGTATGCCTGCCTGTGCAGCGTACTGGGGTAACCCTGCGCTTACGTGGGCTAAGACAGTGTGTATGTGTGTTCATGAGGGGGGCCTCGGTTCCCAGGGCCCAGGGATCTGGATGGAATTAGGGGCTGGCCCTGGTGGGGGCCAGGATTGGGAAGGGGGCTGCAGCAGGAAACGTGAGCTGCACTCATTAGCTCCTCACGTGCTCAGCTGGATTTATAAACACAAGGAGGAGACGGGATGTAAACAATCAGTGGGCAGCAGCCAGAGGCAGAGCTGGGGCTAGGGTGGGCCGGGGGCCAGGGCTGGGGGAGGGGGCCCAAGACATGGCCCCATCACGGGTCCACCTGCACACCACAAGGTAGAAGGGAGAATGGATGAGGGCTCTAGGAAGCCCACTGCACACTCCTGCCCAGGACCAAGGGGAGCCCCGAGCTGCCCTGGGCTCCAGTGCTAACTAAACTTAGGTATTCTCTGCCCTAGGCAGCTTTCAGCTTTGTTGCCTGAGACATGGGCACATCTTGTCCAGCAAGGAAACTTACAGTAGAGGGCAGAGCCCTATCCTTCCACCTGCCCTTTCTCCTCCCCTGCCTCCTCTCCCTGTGATTCCTGAGACCCTTTGCCTCTTTCTGTTTCTCTCTCAGCCAGTCGGCTCCTTGTACTCTCTCTCCTGCTCCCCCCAACCCAGCCTGCAGTGACACAGTTACCTCAGAACTGAAATATTCCTGGAAACACCGGCCTTGTCTGGTTAATTTCATGAGTCGTTTTTGTTTTTTTTTTTTTTTGCCCAGATGACTTAGCTCTTGTTTATTCAAAGGCTTCTCACCCTGCTGTCCCTGTGTAGGGAACAGGTCCCAGGGATGTCCCACAGGGCCCAGGAGGGTAAGGGGAAACAGGGCCAGGGCTGGATTCCCAACCACACCTCCTTGTCATGGGGCAGACAGACAAAGCCTGGTCCCAGGACTCTGGGTGACAGCATTCTCTGGACCAGGGGAGGGTGAAAAGGCTAGCCCCATCTCTGATTCCTGTTTCAGTGGAACCTTGAGCGAGGACAGATTCCATCCTGAGAGCTACCTCAAAGCTGGAAGGGCTGCTGCTGCCTTCAGCAGGTCTCCAGTCTCTAAAACTAACCCTCCGTGGTACACATAGGATCCTGGAGGGCGCTTGGCTAGATCTCACACTGAGGACAGCCCAGGGCATCATGCAGAGGAGAAGGGTCTGGAATTGTCTTTGGACATGTGGATCAGGGAATGGAAAAGAACTGAGTCAGGCTGGAGCAGGCAATGAAAAGGAAGCCGGAGGAAGGGGCTTTCAGGAAGAGGAATGACACAGGCTACAAGTGGAAGAGGGGAAAGTGAAACCTGTTTTCCCAGGGGAGTAGTTAGGTGCCCAACCTTGCTCTCTATCCTACACATGCATACATACATACCCTCAAACCATGAACCTTGCAACCAAAAGAGCAGGGCCTCTGAGCCAGTGGCACCCCCACTCCCATACTCCATCAGGAAATCCAAGCAGTCAGGCATCTGAGGAGAGTCTATACTGATTAGCTGAGCCACTGAAAAAAACCTCCCCTCCCCTCTGTAAGGACCTTTTACACTGTTCAGGATAGTAACCTTCTCTAAAGCCCTAGAAACAACTCCAAAACCTGTCCTGACTATAAGTGTAGTCAAATTATTAAACCTACTCAACTTATTTCTATCAAAAAAGCCATTATGGAAATATTTGCAAGTATAAAATATAAACTAGAGGAAAGAAGCCACTTGACCTCATACCTATCCAAGCTTAAAACCCAAACTAGCCCAACTCTTTATGACATGCCAAGCATCACCCCATCTAACATCTAAATCAACAAATTCACAAACCTTAATCCTAGCTAACCATCTGCCTGCCCAAATGTAACCACATCCCCCTGGTGGACTCAAACCTCAACCACACTCAATCAACCGAATCCCAAGTCTAAACTAGTTTGAAATGTTAAAAGTAACTTAGTCCTTAAACCTAACCTAGCCCAAACCAATAATATCCCTACCCTGCCCTATCCTAGATGTGCACTGAATCCTGACCTTGGACCTCACCTAAAAGCCAAGAAGCACATTTCCCATTTGCCTGAGGCCCTTCTAATAGCACAGACCCCTGGTCTCTGGACATTCTGTGATGACCTCATCCTTTAATATCTTCAGCTGACAAGCCCAGCTCATCAAATGCATATCTCTCCCTTCTGTGTCCCTCTGCATTGCCCCAGATGAGAATGCTGCAGATCACTACACTGCCATTAGTCCCGGGGGGGGGGGGACCTAAATCTTCAATCTCATTTTATGCTATACTTCCCACACCCAAGAACTGCATCCTAGAATACACCCAAGAACTGCATCCTAGAATACACTCACATGACTCCATAAGCCAGCCCCATGTGTGTCCTTCAGCCCCAGCTGTCCAGCCCTACTCCTGCCTTCTCAGCCTTCCACAGGACTAGGTGTTCAGCTTGCCAACGCTGACATGTGCCATTTCCCACCTCTCGGCTCCCATCAAGCTGCAAGGGGCCAGGAGCCTGGGGGAGGAGCTAGGGTGCACCTGGAACCCAGAGTACTGACCTATACTCCCCAGGCCTGGCCTGCCCTTCTGCACACATACAAATTGCCCACAGAGTGACACACATACTGAAGACTCTCAGCTGACACAGATACTCTTAAATACTTACAATAGACATACAAGTGCTGAGTCCTTGTCCACACACACGTACACAGTCTCATCTTCTCCCTCCCTCTCTCTGGCCAGGAACATTTCTTCTCCATCTTTGCCTCCCATCTGGTGTCTAGCCCTACCTCCCACCCCCCAGCCCAGAATGGGGACAGACACCTGAGGGGCTGCCAGCTGCTTTCCCACTTGGGCCTGATCCCACGCTTCTTGCTCATCCTGTCCACAGGGGACTCGTGGGGGATGTTAGCTTGCCTGTGCACGGTGCTCTGGCACCTCCCTGCAGTGCCAGCTCTCAATCGCACAGGGGACCCAGGGCCTGGCCCCTCCATCCAGAAAACTTACGACCTCACCCGATACCTGGAGCACCAACTCCGCAGCTTGGCTGGGACCTACGTGAGTATCCAGCTTAGGAGTCTGGGCCTTGGGCAAAGAGTGAGCAAAGGAGTTGGGGGAAGAGAGCTGATGGTGGAAGGGTCGTGGTGAATGATGGGGTGATGAGGAGGGGCCGTTGGCTCCAGGCAATCTCCCTGTCTCACCCATCTCCTGCCCTTCCCTCTTAGGTGCCCCCCCAACTCCCCATCCCTGGCCCCAGGACTAGGCATGTGGGCAGGCCTCGCACCCGCCTTGGCGCATTGCCCCACTGGCTGCCAGCCCAGCCACCCGCCTCCCCCTGGGGGCTGGGGAAGTCTCTTCTGTTTACACCGTGTTGTGGTGTCTCTTGCACGGGCGGGGCTGGGTGGGGATGGAGGGGCCCCACCTCCCATGCCTGTGTTACAGCTCGCCTCTGCCCCCAGACCTGGGGCCCTGCAGCTTTGGACCCATGGGCCTCTCTGTCTCTCCCATCTTAGCCAGACCTCTTAGGGGGGTCATGGGGGAAGGGGGCTGCAGAGAACCCAGGCCAATAGTGGCAGGGGGTTCAGGATGTGGAGGGTAGTTATGCCATAAGGATTTGGGGGTGGTCTAGAGGTGTTCAGGGAGCCCAGGAGAAAAGGAAGAAGGGTCAGAGGAGCCAAGGACCATGGGGAACCAGCCCCCTCTTCCCGTGTTCCTCTTCCACATCCCAGACCCTACTCTGGAGCCAGGGAAGGAAAAGGGAGGAGGGTGGCGGGGGAGCTGGCTCCAGCCCCAGGATACACCGAGGAAATTAGTTTGTCTCTGTGCTTGTCAGCGTGTGAACCTCCCCCTGGGCCCTTGCCTATCCCAAGCCTCGCCCCTCTTCTCTCTTTCCATCCCAGTTATACATCTCCCACATCCCTTCCCTGGGCCCCAGGCCATTCCCCTGAGGGTTGGCAAGGGCCTTGCCCTTTTCCCTATACTACACTGTCTCTGTACTCCTCCTCCTGCCCCCTCAGGAGCCTGCCTCAGTTCCTTCCGCAGGCCTGCTCATAGCACTGACCCACCTTGGGGTGCTAATGAGCACCTTCGGTTCCCTGGCCCTTAGGCAGAGGGACCCGGTGCATCAAAGAGGAGCTCTAATGGCAATGGCCCCTCTGCCTGTGATACTGACTTTGCTCTCTCCAGTTTCCCTGTGCAGAAAACCTTTGCTTGACTCTGCTTCCCCCTCTAATTCCCGACCCCTTTTCTCTCCTGGCTTCCCTTGCCAAATTTCTCAAAGGAGTGGTCTACACCCTCTGCCTCCACTTCCTCTCCACCCACTCACTCCTTAACCCCCTGCAATCTGGCTTCCAGGCCACAGCAACGGTTCTCTCCCAGGTTGTCAGGCATCTCCTCACCAAACCCCACAGTATTTTCTAAGCCTCCTTCTCCTTGCTGTTTTGCAGCTGCACTGTGGAGCCCTGCTGCCTTCTTGAGCTCCTCTTCCTTGGCCTGTGCACTCTCCTGGGCCACCTTCTACCTCTCCAGCCTGGCCTCCTGGCTCCTCGTGACTCTTCTTCTTCTCTCTGCCCTGTGGTGGGCACTCGCCCAAGGCTTGCCCACTCAGCCAGTCAGCACGTCCTTCCTCAGTGGCTCCTGCGTGGTTTTCTCTTTCTACACTTCTCCATAGGAAAGCTCATCACCCTCACTGCTTCAACTGTCACCTCCAGCTAGTGGCATCCTTGTTGGAAAAACTTAGGGGAGACCCACAAACAGAGAGGCCTAGTATGAAAACAAAGCCAGTGTCAGGGGACATGTGAAATAGAAGCTTTGGAGGCAGGTACCTCCCCAGCAGTGCATGCTGGCTGCTCTGCCCTCCTCCTTTCCCATCGCCCTCTCCTTTCCACAGCTGAACTACCTGGGGCCTCCTTTCAACGAGCCTGACTTCAACCCCCCGCGGCTGGGGGCAGAGACTCTGCCCAGGGCCACTGTTAACTTGGATGTGTGGCGAAGCCTCAATGACAAACTGCGGTTGACCCAGAACTATGAGGCCTATAGCCACCTCCTGTGTTACTTGCGTGGCCTCAACCGTCAGGCTGCCACGGGGGAGCTGCGCCGCAGCCTGGCCCACTTCTGTACCAGCCTCCAGGGCCTGCTGGGAAGCATTGCAGGAGTCATGGCAGCTCTGGGCTACCCACTGCCCCAGCCTCTGCCAGGAACTGAGCCCACTTGGGCCCCTGGCCCTGCCCACAGCGACTTCCTCCAGAAGATGGATGACTTCTGGCTGCTGAAGGAGCTGCAGACCTGGCTATGGCGCTCCGCCAAGGACTTCAACCGGCTTAAGAAGAAAATGCAGCCTCCAGCAGCTGCGGTCACCCTACACCTGGAGGCCCATGGCTTCTGATCTCTGACCTTTACTATATCCTCTTTTCCCCCTTCAAGTTCTGCTCCCACTCTGGGAGGGAGAAACCTGTATGCCAATACTTGTTGAGCCAGGGGACAGACAGTGGGAGCCTTGTCCCTCCCTGGCCTTGGACAGGGGTATGGTGTGATCAGCCTCATCTCCTGCCCAGCTCCCAGAGTCCTATGGGTCTGGAGAAGAGGCACTGCCCTGTCTTCACAGAGGTAATGCTCAAGGGAGTGGAATGGCTCTCACCACCTCCTGCTTCCTGCCCACCACCTCCAGTGCCCGCCCAGCCCCTTCTGTAGCACTTCCAGAAGCACATATGAAAGGCAAGGGAAGGGGGCCACCACAGCATGTGCCTTTCTGAGGTGAAGCCCTTTGGCTGCCCTCACCTCCCTTAACGGGTGTTGCTCTCTTGCCCCAATAACTACACATCCAGTTCAGGAAAAAGACATGGCAATGAGTCTAAACAGGAAGAGATGGGAGAAAAACAGAAGGGGTGGCCTGCACTGGAGATGGCCTAGAAACCAGAAGAGCGTATATTGACAGAGAGGGACAGGGATAGACAAGACCCAGCTGTCACCAAGTCAGTCAGTGGTACAGGGTGGCGCAAAAAAAAAAAAAGCCACATCATGCATTAGGACCTTGCCTTGAATTTTCTTGCCGGCATCAAGGTGCCTCCTATCCATCACCTTTCCCAGGGTGTCTGTGGTTGCCCAGGCTGGAGAAGGTAGCCACAGCCAAAGCCACAACCGCAGCCACGGGTTTCCTGAAAGTTTACATTGCAGTAGCATTGTGGGGTGTGGGGGGCGGCTCTCCCAGGCTCTGCTCCCCCATCCCCACCCACTCATGACTCTTAAGTTTGTTGTATTAATATTTATTTATTTGGAGATGTTATTTATTAGATGATATTTATTGCAGAATTTCTATTCTTGTATTAACAAATAAAATGCTTGCCCCAGAATTTAGTTTCTTTGACTTGCCTGGCTGCCTGGGGCACATGGCAGTGCTCTAGTCCTGCCAGCCCCCAGCTCCCACAATCCCCTCACCCCAGAAGGGCACAGGGCTTGAGAAAAAGCTCTCCTCTCTCCAGCCCTGAGGCATAGTGTAACCTAGGACCTGTCCACTCCTGCTACCAACTGCACCATGTCTCCGCCATCCCAAACGGCTCTCTCTGTCCCTTGTTGTTCTTTTGCTTCAGGCCTTTCTTCTTTACCGACAACACTTCCGGAAGCACACATGATAGGCAAGGGCAGGGAGCCACCACAGCATGTGCCTTTCTGAGGTGAAGCATATGTAGGGGAAAGAGAAGAACTCCTACTGGACTGCAAGAGAATGTGATAAATGCTATTTGAGGGGTGAACTATGCTCAAATCCAGTTCCATAGCCTGCTAGCTGAATGACAGACAAATTAAAGCTTCCTAGTCACCCATTTCTCCATCTGTAAAATGGGAATCATTAAATATCCTCATACGGATTGTTGGAAAAGGTAACAGAAACAATAAAAGTAAAGATGCTTGGGTTAGTAGCAGCAATTGTAATTACAGATTATTTGGAACATGTCCCTCTGTCATGCCACTGAGTAAATCAATGGGTTAACTGCTTCCAAGTAACACATGGGTATTTATAAGTGCCTCCTAAAATAAGGCCTTAAACAAGGAAATAACAAATATTTATGTCATTCAGTTGACAAATTTTATAAAAGACTTAATTACCTGCCATCACTATTAATACATGAAAGCCAAAAGAAGTCAGAGACCTAAGTTGGCTCCTGCCCTCATGGAACTTGCAATCTACTTAGGAAGAACAGCTTTCCTGAAGTACTAAGGTTCAAAAGTATACAAGTCACTAGAAAAAGTCGTGGTCAGAGTGTAGGTACAAGAGCTATTAGATCTGTTTATGGGCCAGCCAGTCTCTATGGAATGTCCTGGTGTCACTTGGTCCAAGTGGAACATGTACCACCCATACAGGCTGAGACACCTGTCCAAGCATGGCCAGGGACACCTGCAAGCCCTGCTCCATGCCTAACAAGACAGAAAGGAGAAAGTATCTGAGCTGTTTCCACACAGAGGCAAAATGTGTTATGGCCTGGTCTATGCAAAATACTAAGCAAGGGGCTATAAGGAAGACAGAGACAAGGACGGCAGGGTCCTGCCCTCATGGAGTTTATATATTATTACTTGGGGAAAAGTTCTTGAAGACAGACTTTGACTCTTCCTTTTCTCTCTATCCCAGTATCTAGCTCAGGCTCCTGTTTAAAGGTGCTCCAGAGGTGGGCATGTGGCTCAGTGTAGAGTTCTTGCCTTGCATGTACAAGGCCCTGAGTTCAATCACCGGCACCACAAATAAAATAAAATAAAATAAAATAAAATAAAATAAAATAAAGGTATTCCAAAGTGGGCATGGTGGTACACCCCTATAATCCCAGCACTCAGGAGGCTGAGGCAGGATTGCCATGAGTTTGAGGCCAACCTAGCCTACATAGTGGGTTTAAGACCAGCCTGAACTATACAGTGAGACCTTATCTCAACCCTACCCCCAAAATAAAAAAACAAAGTTCCATTAGTGTGTGGAACAAAATAATCTAGAAAAGGGAATAGGAGCTGGCCATGGTGGCACATGCCTATAATCCCAACTACTCTGGAGGCTGAGGCAGAAGGATTAAGAATTGAACACCAGCCGGGGGAACTTGGTGAGATCTGGTCTCAAAAAAAAGGGGCAGTGCTTACCTAGCCTCCACGAGGCCCCGAGTTTAGTCTTAGTACTGGTGGCCAGTTGTGGTACTCTATGCCCAGAATCCCAGCATTTGGAGGTTGAGGCAGGAGGATCACTAAAAGTTGGAGGCCAGCCTGGTCTATATAATATGTTCAAGGTCAGTATGAACTACACTGCAAGCCCCTATCTACAAAACAAAACAAAACAAAACACCTCCTCCAAATGCTAGAGTACAAGGCAAAGCATGTAGTGGAGTGAAGGAAGGCTCTAGGCTGGGAGCCCTAGAGGAGGAAGTGGTGTCCAGGGCCATCACTGTATCTTTTTTTTTGTTTTTTCTGGTACCAGGAATTGAACTCAGGACCTCGCGCTTGCCAGGCAGGCGCTGTGCCGCTGAGCTAAATCCCCAGCCTCGAGATTCTTTTTTTTGTTTGTTTGTTTCATTACTGTATTTCTACTCCCTGGCATGCAGCAAGTGCTCAGTCGTCACCTTTTGCATAAATGCTCCAGGTGGTATTTAACGTCAGCCTGGGAGGATGGGCAGAATCTGGACAGGTGGAAACAAGGCAGGATGGAGGTTGGTTAAGCCTGCTTGCCTCCTTTTCATGTAGATAGTGTCTTCAGGGCAGGATCCAGGATTGTTCATCTTTGCATCCTAACAGCATTTTAGCACGATATCATATAGTAATGTCCTTGTTAATCTGATTTAAACTGATTTTATGAGTGTTCAAAACAAGAGTGTTTTAGAAGTTGAGAGAAGAGTTTGAAGGAGGCAGTTGATCAACAAGTCTCAGATGCCCCTGGGGAACTGACAGAGGACTGTGGATATAAATCTACTGGCTTTGGGGTTAGGAAATCACAGGCAACCTTGCAAGTAGATGAGATGTAGACACCAAACTATGGGACAAAGAAGGCTATGGTGTGAAAGAAAGTAGGAGGAAATACATTCCCTCTGAGTTTGGTGGTAAAGGGAAAGGATGGAGGAAGGTATTTTGTTTGTTTTGTGGTAGTTATTTTCAAAGAGAAGAGAGCTAAACATGTTATTGTGGAGTGAGGAGGTGGTGGCTGGAGAAGACTGGAGAGCTGTGGGCAGTTGACTAAGGAGACAACCAGAGAAGAAGCAAAGGCTTGCTGAGCAGCCACAAGGGAAAACCAGGGGACGTCAGCAGACCAGTCTTTTTGTTGTTGCTGTTGTTTTTGAGGCAGGGTCTCACTATGTAGTGCAGTAGTGCAGGCTGGCCTTGAACTCACTTATATAGCCTAGTGGCCTGGAACTCACAGTGATCCTCCCACCTCAGCCTCCCAAGTGCTGAGTGCTAGGATTATAGGCATTTGCCACCGTGCCTGGTTGATCTTTTTGTTTTGAAACAATCTTGCTAAATTGTCCATACTGGCCTTGATTTTTTGATCCTCTTGCCTCAGCCTCCCAGCCTCCCTGGGATCATAGGAGCACAGCAGTGTGCCCAGCTAGAGCTTGAATTCTTGAACTCTTCTCCAAATAGCTCTTTGTTCTTAGTTTTTGTTTGTTTGCAGAAATCAAACTGACGACCTTGCGCTTGCCAGGCAGGTGCTGTGCCACTGAGCTAAATCCCCAGCCCCTTTTTGTTTGTTTTTTTCTCCCCCAAAATACTCTTAATTACATTGACGGGGTATGGGTCCCTCCTTTGAGTTTTGGTACTGTGTCCCACAGGGTATTTGTAAAATTTCTGGCACCACTGGACAGGTAGCCCTTGCTAAATGATAGATTATTAGTGTTTTTGGTGCGCTTGTCATTGGTTCTCTAAGTACAGCTCTCTCAAGAAATATGATGAGTTCTTTGCTGGGCTTGGTGGCACAGGCCTGTAATTCCAATTCTCGTGAGGCTGAGGCAGAAAGATTATTGTGAGTTTGAGCCAGTCTGGGCTACAAAGTAAGCTCACGGCCAGCCTGAACTGCATAGCGAGACCCTGTCTCAAAAAAGACAAAATCAAATAAAATCAAATAAATATGATGAGTTCTCTCTGGCTATCTAGGTTTTAGCCCTTAAATATGACCTTAACAGCCAGGAGTCTTATGCATCCAGAGGCCAATATATTAATCAACACTACCTAGAGTTCTGTAGTGTGTTGGGGGCATTATTTGTAGAACTCCTATGTACCTCGCAAGGCTAGAGAGGAGGAGGGAGGGAGAGAAGGCCCTCCTTCCTGTCATCTCTAGAGAATGTAGATTACAAACTTCTTTGTCATTTTGGTGTTTGGAAGTACACCTGAGTTTGAGAAAACACACACAAGAGGGAGAACTGTGAGTTGGGAGAGGTGGCTGCTGCCTGGAGGGTAGCGGTGGGTACAGGGGAGGCTCCCATGGGAGGTGGCAACCATCAGACCTTGATGCAAAGACTGACCCAACATCCAGGACTTAGGATGTGAGCGGGGGCGTTCAGGCACTCACCACCACTCATCACATTTCACCACAGCCCAGCGCTGGTCTCGAGAACGGCCGGAAAGCAGATGGAGACCTCTGTTCCCTTCAGCCCAGAGTGCAAGGGCAGTGATTCAGGCCTGGCTGGGTGCTCTGATGGGCGGCTTCCTTTCAGCTCCCCCTTCTTCTCTGGAGCCACAACTGTTGCTGCCTTTGTCCGTTCAATTCTTGAGCTCCCTGACTCAGCCTGGTACCCCAATTTCCTGGCAGGAGACAAAGCTCTTGTCAGTGGGTGGTGGGGCCTGTGAGAACACTCTCAAGTTGGAGTCCCAGTCCCTTCAGACTCTCAGCCTCCAGGTTCCTTGACCTAGTTCTGGCACCTCACTAGTTCAGGGATCACCTCTATGCCCCTTCCCAATTTGTCCTGACCTCCAAGGCCTGCCTGATGGGGGGAGGGGTTTGTTAGCTGTGACCATCTTTCCAGCTAGACAAAGTCTGACACCTGGTGGCCACGGTGAGGAATGGCCTGTAGGCCCCCTTTTCAAATTTTCCCAGAATTTATCCAGGATGGCCTAGGTAAAAGGAGAGGGGACCAGAAAAGGTGTGGAAAGTGGTAGGGGCAGAGAAGAAGAGATACAAGCGACCAAGGGGAGCCTTTCCCTTCCCCGAGCTTCTGCCCTTTAAACCCACTAAGCCTGAGAACCTGGATAAGGAAAAAGGGGTTATTGGCTCGATTGTGAGGGACCCAAAGGAGCTCCTGTCCACAGGGTAAGGAGTGGGCCCAGGGTGTGTGTAGTTTGGGCCTGAGAGTGTTCATCTGGCAGCCCAGAACCCCCTGAGCTAGCCTGATTTCCAGCTCAAGGTGGGTGGCAGCATCTGAGGGACTGAGGAAGGGGGATGCTGGGGAAAGGAGAGCAGGACTGAATATGCCCCACAGCCGGCTGGGCCCCAGGCAGCTACTCCCCTCCCTTCACCTGCCCCCACTTTCCCAGCTGGCTCTCCTCTACCTGGCTCTCCTCACAAATCCCAAGATGAGCTGCGGGCAAGGAAAAGGCCCTTTGGGCTTGCACAAGTGCTACCCCACCCCCATCCTGCAACATCACCTGAGCTAAACCTGCATTAAGCCAGGGCTAATTCCCCTTCCCCTAGGGCAGTCAGCAGTGGGCCTCAGGCCCCAGGAAGGCACTGAATTTCTTTTCCGGTTCTTTCCATTCCTGGGCTCCTCGAGACTTTCACCTTGGCCTTGAAGCAAGAACATTAGCTGTTCCCAACATGCAAAGGTCACTCTTGAGGATCCCTTCACCAGTCTGTGGTATCAGGGCTGACACAAAGAACCTATGCCTGAGCCTCTGGGCACTCCCCAAAGGACAGAACTTAGCTCCCTACTCAGAGCCTGGCCCTGGCCTCCAGCCCAAGGTCTGAACTGTGACAGGCCAGGACAGCAATTTAGGGGGTAGGCCCAGGAAGCTACCTAAACAGGAAAGGGTTCTAGACAGGAAGGGCGTAGGGGGGGAGGGGTTGGAGAGTAAAGGAGGAAAAGACCTGAGGTGGGACAGGCTGAGGCCAGTCCAATTGCTGGGACACCTGAGGGACCCAGATGCTGAGTGAGGAAGCATCCCACCAGGTCAGGGATGGTTCCAAATTCCCTGTATGCCAACTGTTCCACTGGGGCTCAGTCCTACTGCCATCTTACTTGGAGAGGAGGGCACGCTGGCTGGGGAATGTTCTTTTAACCCCAGGCCACAAGGCCAGTCCTAGAGGTCCTACACTTGTGTTTACCACCCTGGCTCTCTTTCTGGGGCCTAGGGTAAGGAGATGAAGTCCACAGGAGACATCTTCCAGGCTGAGTGGGAGAGGTTAGCCCGATCTGAGCGGGGCAGAGCTGGGGGAAGCAGGCAGGAACAGAGGCTGGTCAGGGAGGCATCCACAGAGCAGGTCAGGGTGCCGGTGGCTGCCATGGGAGAGAAACGAATAGGCCTGGGCAGCAGTGGGAGCTGCTGTGGCTGCCCAGCGGCACACCCCATTTCACGCTCCCTGGGCGGTGGCAGGCCCCACGGCTATCAGCTTTCAGGGGTGGGAGGAACTAGGAATGAGGAGGGGTCTGCCCCACCCACGGCTCCCTATTCCCTCAGGGCTCAATGAACTCAGGTGGTAGGTGCCACACACTTGTGGGAACAGCCCAAGAGCCCCTCACAGAGGCTCTCCAGGGAAGCCTGGGTTGGGTGTCGGGCCTCCACCCAGCGCTCAGTGCCTGACTAGACCCTATACCTGCCCAGACTGGTGGAGGGGGCCTCCCTACTGTGCTGCCCAACTCAGCAGGGACCTTTCTGCCTGGATGTGGGTCCTGCTTACCCTAAGAGGCAGAAAGGGGGTTAGATCTGGCAGAGCCAAAACAACAACGAAGGGAGGGGCCCTCCAGCTCTCTGTTATGCATCCATAGCTTCTCCCTCCTCAACCTTCCCTCCTCGAGGAAGCTGGTGGGGAGAGCTGGACAGGAAAAGAGCCCCCAAGACACAGCTGCTCTTCCCTTCTGGTGGTCTCCTCTCCAGAGCACCCTCCTCTATTCCCAGGCCCCAGCCCTGCAGAGAAGCAGGAAGGCAAAGGCCTTTGAGCAGGCATTGGCCCTTGTACCCTGGAGGGAAGAACCGGATGGGATTTCTAGAGGGTGATTAGTGCTGGGCTGGTCCCAGCACTGGTTCCCAGACTCCCACTGGCCAGCACTTTCGCCTGCTGCCAGGAAGTTGGTGAGGGGGAGGTGAGAGTAGGGGTGAGTCAGCGATGACAAGAGCCCAAGAGACAAAGGTCATGGGTGGAGAATTGAGACACATTGTTTATAGCAGCCCACCTCTTCCAAAAGGCCTTTGATGCTAATCATCTTGTGGCTCCACGGAGCTCTGACCCACCCTCTCTCTCTTTTCTGTTAGGAATTACAACCCCTCTTCCTGCAAACTGTGAGCTTAGGGAACAAGGACGGTTTGTGGTTCAATGGGGGATCAGTCTATCCTTCCTACTTTCAAAAAACTTTTTGGTATCTATTTTGAGCTAGTATGTGTGAAAAAGCTTAGAGCAGTACTTGGCACATGGTAAGAGCACTACGAGGGTTAAGCTTATTGATACTCTTTTATGCTCATACGCACAAGGGAGGTAAGGTCAGTGAAGAACTAGGGACCCAATCACATTGCGATGGAAGCCTGCCCCTCCTTTGGCCTCCTGCTTGGTATGGAATCTTCCTAACTAGTCCTGGCGGGCAGGGGCAGGCTGTGGGAGGGCCGACAAGGCAATGGCCTGACTGGACTAGGAGTGGGCAGTGTCTCTGGGCGCAGAGTGTGAGAAAGGAGCTTTCAGAAAGCATAGGCTTCTCCAGCCAGGTCTCCTGCAGCCGGTGAGGGTGGGGTGAGAGCAGGGAAGGGGGCTGGATTAGACCAATCTCTCTTCGGACCTCCAGATCTGCCCCCACAGCACTCTGCAGCCAAAGGGTCAGAGTGGAAGGTTCCAGCCGGGCTCAGGGGAGTTACAAACCGGCCACGGGGATTAGTGAGGTTGAAAAGAACATTTGCCTAGCAAGGAAAAACGGGAAGTGAGAGCCTGAGGATAACGTTCTGCAAGTCCCTGGGGACCCATGTAGACCAATGGGGGGTAAGAGGAGGTGGTGAAGTCTGGGGCATCTTGACAGGTTTCCCCCAACCCCGCCTTCCCCAGAACACAGCTGCGGCAGCTGCCCCGCCCCTCACCCTGTGGCCCCTTCCATTGGCTAGAGTCAGGGCCCCGCCCCAGAGAAGTGGCCTGTCATTGGCTTAGGTCTTGATGTTTGCGTGCTTGTGGGGGCGGGGGACAAGCGTCATTCTCTGGAACCTGGAGACTTCCTCTCTTTTGCTTGTCTGGGTCATCTTGTCTGCCCGTCGCTGGCCCATCTCTCTCTCTGGCCCCATCTCTCTCTGTGTCTCAGCAGCTGTCTCTCGCACGCCCGCCGGCCCGTTTCTTCCCCGCAGTCGCCTCCGCCTGCCTGGGTGGCCGCCATGGGCCGGAAGCGGCTCATCACTGACTCCTACCCCGTTGTGAAGAGGAGGGAGGGGCCCGCTGGGCACAGCAAGGGGGAGCTGGCACCAGAACTAGGTCTCTGAAGCGTAGAGGGTGGCAGAAGGACTGGAAACGCAGGGACCACGTAGTGGGTGGGGGCCAGATGGAAGGGGAAGGGAGCAGGTACTCTACTTCCGACCCAGGGTCTAAGGTCCAGCAGCGGGATGACAGAGGCAAAGGGTGGGGAGAGAGCCAGAAGTAGTGGCACAACTGAGGCCAGGGACAGGGCGAAGGCCTGGGCAAGCCTGAGGAGCAGCGTGTCATTACAGGGGAAGAGCCCCAGCCCCCCAGCGAGGAGGAAGCAGAACTGGAGCTGCTGCGTCAGTTTGACCTGGCCTGGGAGTATGGGCCCTGCACAGGTGAGAATTCATCCCGCCCACCAAGCGCATCCCTGAGCCAATCTTTCACCCACACACCTGGACAGTGACCCAGTATCTGTCTGACTCAGGCACTGCTCCTGACTTTGGGGGCTGTGGAGGCCCTCGAGGACCCCCCATCTCTCTAGCCTGGACTCTTCTCAACCTTCCACGAGGCCTCTGAGTTTTCTTCCCACCCTTGCAGGGATCACACGGCTACAGCGCTGGCACAGAGCAGAGCAGATGGGCTTAGAGCCGCCCCCAGAGGTGTGTCAGGTGCTGAAGAGCCACCCCGGAGACCCTCGCTTCCAATACAGGTCAGGACAGGCTTGGATGGCTTTCAGGGAAGGCAGGGGCTTCTCTAGGCACTGCCACCCTGCTGGCCTGGGTGGGGGCTTCCCTGGCCTGAGGGGAAAATGGACACAGGTGTGGGGGTCCTTGCTGAGCAGCAAAAAGGTTTCCAAGATGCCTGGCTCAGGAGGGCATATTAACTCTTACCTCTGACCTACTGGTGGGTGAAGGATGCATCTAGGGCCCAAGGGACAATCTATTTAGTACTGAGGGGTTTGCCAAACTAAGAACCTTGCCTGTAGTAAGTGCCATCGAGGGACTTACCTGACTCTTTGGTGTTCCCTCCCTCCCACCTCATTTTCCAAAGCCTCTGGCATCTCTATCCCCTTTGAGGTACCACCTAGGCCATCCTGCCCTTGACACTTCTGCTGGACATTGAGAACTTCAGGAAAGAAGAACCAGTTGCTGCTGCTCAGCTGAGTTCTGCTATGGAAGAATGTTTGGTAGCTGAGTCTGGAGGTCTCAGCCCCTCCATCTAACCAGAAGACTCCTGCAGCCCCCTCTGAGGCCTGTGCACCTCCAAGATGGACACTGGTCACTGGGAATGAGGACCTGGCTGTGACCCATGGTGTGGCAAAGCAGCAAAGCCTTGTGCAGAGCCAGATGAATCAGGAGGCAAAGATGCACTTCCTACCAAAGACTGGCAATCTGAGGGCAGGACTGGCTGAGTTCACAGGGCAAGAGGTTCACTACTGCTTACAATAAAGAACATTCAGTCTGGAATCCTGACCTCCATTCCCTTGATGTGGCCCTGCTTTGGCTAGCAGTCCCCACCAAGTTAGCAGGCAGGACAGCCAGCAATATCCCTCTTTTCCAGCCCTAACAGACCCAGAGTTCGCCCCAGAGTTGAGTAATCTCTAGTGCCCCCTGGTGGCACACAGGAAAACCACTGTAGGCACCTTCACTTACCAAAGAGGAGGTAAAAACCTACAGGACCTGCTGGCCACCTAGCTTGGCCAGTGTTGTCCACCTCACAAACACGGATGCTGTGGCAGAGAAGAATCCATGGGGCCATGGCTCATAAGGTCCAGACAGACCTATGCATGCCCAGAAAGCACCTCTGCTTCCCCTATCGGGGTACCTTCATCCAAAGCAAGGCAGGGAGGGCCTTTGGAAGGGAAATGGCTGTTGGGAGGAACAACACTTAGGGGACTGTGTGTCAGGCACAACATGGAAAATGGACTCAGTCACGCTTTTTGTGGCATTACTTTCTCTTCTTTTTTTTTTTTTTTCTTTTTGCTATGTAGTCCAGGCTGGGCTCGAACTCACTATGTAGAACTGACCTTGAACTCCCACAATCCTGCTGCCTCAGCCTCCTGAGTGCTGAGATTACAGGGGTGCTCCACCACACCCAGCTGCATGGGATTACTTTCCTGTGCTGTTTCAGCCATCCATCCCAGGCTGGATGGACACAGCCCTATACATTTATTCCTTGCAAACAGCCTAGAGAGGGGCTGAGTGCCTTGTTAGCCCCCATCCCACTGAGCAGGTACTTTAAATATCTTCTCTAATCCTCTTTAAAAATCTTTTGAGCGGCAGGCATGGTGGTTCATGCCTGTAATCCCAGCACTCGGGAGGCTGAGGCAGGAGAATCATTGCAATTTCGAGACCAGCTTGGACTACAAAGTAAGCTCAAGGCCAGCCTGAACTGCATAGCAAGACCCTGTCTCAAAAAGACAAAATTAAAAAAAAAAACTTTTTGTGGATTTTACAGAAAGGGAAATTAAAGCTCAGAGAGGTTAAGCAGAGTTATCCAACCTGCTATTCACATAGCAGGTAAGTGGTAGTGCAGACAGAAGAAGCCACACATTATCAGGCTCTTCCAGTTGACACCATGCCCCAGCCCAGCATATGCTACCTGCCAGGTACCAGAGGTTCCCGTGGGATATTACTGATGGTGAGGGGATAGACGAAACAAACATGGAAGGTAAATATGTCAGGTGGTGGTCAATGGAGAGGAAAATTAGAGCTAGATGCCACAGGGGGCCAGAGAATGCCAGGGTGCTATTTTAAGAGGGTTGGGCACTCTGCTAAAGTGGGCATTTGAGCAGAGACCTAAAGTAAGGGACACAGTTTACACTTGTGTGTTCCCGACAGAAAGAACAAGCAAAAAACCTTCATTGCAGGAGCATTTCCATCCTGTTTACACAATAGCATAGACGCCAGTACAGCCAGGCCGAGGGAGCAAGGTGTGGACCACTGCGAGACTACACAGGTAGTAGGCTATTTCATAGTGTCTTGTAGGCCATGATAAGAAATAGGGATTTTGTTCTGAGTGACAGGGGAAGACACTGGAGCACTTTAAACAATGACATCATTGAACTCATGTTGTGAAAACATGACTGCAGCTGTGGGCAAAGAAACTGTGGATTTGGGGGAAGACAGGTAGCCAAGCAGCTCAGGAGACTGTTGGAATCAGCCTGGTGAGAGATGACAGTGATAGGCACTGGAGTAGGGAGATATAGCTGGTGAGAAGTGGCCAGCTGTATTTTGAAGGGAGGACTGCCTGACAAGAGCTTGCTTATCTCAATTGTGAGATTTAAGAGACAGGAACCAAGGATAATTCCACAGGTTTTGGCTTGAGCAATAGGAAGGACAATTTTTATGAGGAAGGTAGAAAGACTGTAGGAAGGGGAGGTCAGGGTGGAGATCAAGAGTTCAGTTTTGGACTTGCAAGATTTGAAGTGTCTGTGACGTGCCCCCTTGGGGATGGGCCTTCAATAGAAGACATGTAAGTGTAGCATTCTGCAGAGGCCTAGATTGGAGATCTAACCTTGGGATCTTTTAGATGGCTGTTAAAGCCATGAGAGTGCAGGAGATTACTTGAGTGAATGTAGAAACAAGAAGTGCTCTAAGGACAGCCCAAGGCCTCCTATGCTCAGGCCAGGAGAAGGCATGAAACAAAGGAGATGGGAGCAGCTGATGAGGCTAGAGAAAGATCAGGGGGGTAGAGGGGCTGGCAGGCCTGGGAAGAGGGTTTCAGGTCTCAGATGTTCCCAAAGAGGTTGGTAAAGTGCCAGTTTGAGAACAGTTTGCTGGATTTAGTCAAGCAAAGATCACGGGAGGCCTTGATAGGAACAGTCTACTGGGGCTGGGGATTTAGCTCAGTGGTACAGTGCCTGCCTGGCAAGTGCAAGGTTGTGAGTTCGATTCCTGGTACCGGAAAAAAAAAAAAAAAGAGAAAGAAAAAAGAGCAGTCTGGTGTAGTGATGGGGTAACAGACCACTGGACTGGCAGTGGAAGCAGAAATGGCATATGCCAACTCGTTCAGGGACTTTTTACTGTACAAGGCGCAGAGAACTGGAGTGGTAACTAGAAAGGTGTGGGGTTAAGGGAGGTTTTGTTGTGTCTTCTATTTTATTTATTTATTTTTTCTGGTACTGGAAATCAAACTCACGACCTCGCACTTGCCAGGCAGGCGCTGTGCCGCTGAGCTAAATTAAATCCCCAGCCCCAGTGTCTTTTAGTTTAGATGGAGGGATACCGCAGCCTAGTCATACAATGAAGAGAGTGTCCAACTGGAAGGGGGCATAATGCTGCAGAACACAAGGCAGCAGGCACAGGCGTTACGGTCAGGAAGACCAGGAACTAGGACACAGTGGAGGATGCCTGCTGTAGGTACATCCACTGTGACAGGAAGGAGGCAGAGCAGGCAGGGTAGGTGCAGGGAGGGGGACGTTTTGGGGGATGGGAATGTTTGAGAAGCAGATGTTTACCCAGAGCTTGGCCCCAAGTGGCTCTCCATGCCATCTGCTGCGCTGAACATGAGGGCATGTTATTTACTCAAGTTCTCAGAACAGTGTCATCAGGGAAGCATTAGCTGTGTTTTACAGATAAGGAAACTGAGGCTGAGAGGAAAAGTGCCTGGTTCAATCAGTAAACACCAGGGCGGGAATTCACTGCCAAGCTGTCTTCCCGCCCAGCCACCCCACACCTGTGCTCCAGATGCTTAGGATGGAGTTGCTGAGATAAGGCTTACATATGGGGAGAGTTAAAAACCCTTGTAATACAAGTGCTGCCCCAGGCAATCTAGGAGCGCCAAAGAGCCGGGCTGTGAGGGCTCGGGAAGGGAAGAATGGGCTGGGCCACAGGGACCTCCCTCACGCACTGCAGCACTGCGGAAAGGATGAGTATCTCACACTGTCTCACTGGTGCTAGCCCTGCCTCAGTTGATCTGCACCTAGTCCTGAACTCAGTGGGATCCCTGCTTCCTGGACCTTCCCACGGCACAAAGGTTGCAGACTTGACACACTGAACATTCTTATAGCTTTCTGTTTTATTTTTAAAATCTGCCAGTTTTACATTCCACTCCGTGTTATGTCTGGAGTAGGTGCTTTAACATAAAAACAGATAAAATTAGATGTGTATGTGGGGCCTATGGCTGGCTTCATCTGCCCCATGACACACCTGTCACAGCCTAGCTCATTCTGAGCAGCACTGCAGAAATACTTATAGTGAGTTTACCAAAAAGGAAATGGAAGTACACAGCGGCAAGGGCTAAGAGTGGGCAGACAGTAAATGGCATTCCAGATGGAAGACTGGCCTGAACAGTTGGCATGGGTGGCCAGGGTAAGGTATGCTGTGCACAACATGCTCTTTAGGAGGACCAGTGCCATAAAAGCTGGCGCCTGAGCATTTATATGTGTTCAGCACTGGTCTATGTGCATTTTAGTCTCACACTCAGCCCAGAAGCAGGGTCTTTTTGTGACAGGGTCTTGCTACATAGCTCAGGCTGGCCTTGAATTCATGCTGCCTCACCCTCCTGAGCTCTGGGATCACAGAGAGGCATGCAACATTACTTTCCCAATGATGTTTTTGTTTTGTTTTGTTTTGTCTTTTTGAGACAGGGTCTCGCTATGCAGTTCGGGCTGGCCTTGAACTCCCAACGACCCTCCTGCCTCAGCCTCCTGAGTGCTGGGATTACAGGTGTGCACTACCACGCCCAGCTTCCCAATGATTTTAAAGAGAAAGATCTGGGTGTGGTGGTGTGGTGGTGCACACCTGCAATCCCAGCAACTAGGAGCTAGAGGCATGAGGATCAGCAGGAGTTTAAGGCTAGCCTGGGCTTTATAGTGAGTTCAAGGCCAGCCTGAACTAAATAGGGAAACCCTGTGTCAAAAAAAAAAAAAGAGCGAGGGATGGAAGGAAAGAGGAAAGGAATGGATTTCAGGCACAAAGAAATTACATGTAGCACAGTCACACAACATGTGGGGTTTGATCCTAGAGTCTGGCTCCAGAGCCTGTGCTCTTTTGTGGGTTTGGATGAGTAGTACTAGGGAGTGAACAAGGGTGCTCTACTGTTGAGCTACATACCCAACCCCTCCTTTTTTTTTTTTTTTTTTGTCTTTTTGAGACGGAGTTTCATTTTGCAGTTCAGGCTGGCCTTGAACTCATTTTGTAGCCCAGGCTAGCCTCACATACACAGCAATCCTCCTGCCTCAGCCTGCTGAGTGCTGCGATTACAGGTAAATCCCACCATGCCCGGCCTTCCTTTCTTTTTTTTTTTTCTTCTTGAGACAGGACCTTGCCCATTTTGCCCAGCTGATCTCCAATTTGAGATCCTTCTGCCTCAGTCTCCTGAGTAGTTGGGATTACATAATGCCAATGAGGCTGGTTGAGGCCAAAAAGAGGCTCTTGAGCCTGAGCCCAAGGAGCTTAGATCAGTATCTATGGTGATGAGAATATTTTGGGGCAAGAGAGACAAGATAAAAGAAATCATCCTGGAAAATCTATCTGGGCAAGCATGAAAGAGAGACGGGGGGAGGGGGAGCGGGGAGGCGAGTAAAAGCTGCGGGCAGGAAGATATGAGAAGCTATTAAATATCTAAAACATGGGGTGCTGAGACCCTGGCTTAGCAGATACAATGAGAAGGTTAAGGAATAGTAAGAGATGGTGAAAAGCAAGCTGTCATGACTTGTGTCTGGGAAGGAAAGGGTGGGGGAGCATCAAATCTGACTGATTTTGAGCCTGGATGGGTTAGAGAATGCTGATGCTGTGCATGGGCAGACAAAACAGAAACTGGGAGGGGGAGTCAGGCTCAATTTTACACATGCTTAGTTTGAGACGATGACAGGATACCCAAATGAAAACATCTGGAGTGCAATACAAACAGCTCAAGTTCAGCAGAGAGAGTGGCATCCCAGGGGCAGCAGGGAATCACCTGCACAGAAGTGATCTGTGAGCCCAGCATGAGACAGTAACAAGAGACAGGAAGGTGCTTGGGAAAAATTCTCTCTGGAAGAAGGTGAAAAAAGATCCATTCAAGCAGAAGGGAGAGGGGTCACAGTGGCAGGAGAACCAAGGTGGAGCAGTGCCACAGAGGGTGACAGAGGACTTTCGATTTGGCCATTGAAGCAAGAGGCTGTAGAGCTATCTAGGCAGATACCCTTAGGAGGAACGTAAAAGGGATGGGATGGCCGGCCTTACTTCCATACCCCTAGGTCCCCTTTCTTCTGTCTTCCTGGTTTTGTGGTTCTTTCTGGGATCTCTGGCTGTCATGGTAACCAGCAGGGCCACATCTGTCTATGTGGGCTATACTAGTCCCTTCTTTACGGACTCAGATGCGGCAGCATTTATCCATGCTCAGACAAACTCACAGACAGCTTGAAGGTTTAAGGAGCTAACTTAACCAAGAAACTAAGATAAACACCAGACTGTCTTTTCACTGTGGGTTTTGTAGAAGTTGAGCATTTTTATGGTTGGTAAAATGTTACCTCTATACAAGTATTCACTCCTTTCTTTTTATCAAAAGTTAATTTTAATCTCACTGTGCAACATTATCTTGCTTCTTTGTAACACTGTATGGCCTGACACTCCTTTGTATGACAAGTAGATATCCAATGGACATTGAACTGATAGTTCTGTAAGGTACAAAACTCTTGTTAACTTTAGAAGGTAATTTAGTTTCCTTGTTGGGAATTCATTGAAGACATACCACTTCCCTGAAGAGAACAGACTAGGTACATATAAGAATGAGGCTGATTTTAGGGTTCTGCCATCTGAGATCCTTTACAAGGCACTAGTGTTTATTTTTAAGAAATGTCTTAAGTCACGTTAAATCACAAATAGTATTTTTTAATAGGAAAAAATCTGTGATGCTTATGTGATAAATATAAATAAATGGTATATGAAAAAGTTAAGCTATTTGAAAACATGACTATATTAGACAGGAATTTGTATTTTCATTTCTGTACCATATACATATAACAGGATTACAAAAAAGTTGAAACATTAGTTGTTCCAAGACAACACTGACTAGTCTACATTTTGATGTATATGAACTAAATCAGGGTGAACCAACAGTAACACTAAGTTAAGAGTTTATTAACTAAAGGATAATATTCCTAAGGTATTTTAAATATTTGGTCAGTTGATGGTTTTCTTTTTTTTTTTGAGACACGGTCTCACTATGCAGTTCAGGCTGAACTTGAGCTCACTTTGTAGCCCAGGCTGGTCTCGAACTCACAACAATCCTCCTGCCTCAGCCTCCTGAGTGCTGGGATTACAGACATGTGCCACCACGCCTGGCTGATGGTTCTCAATAAGTGGATTTCTTCTTATGTTTTAAAATTTTATGAGTATGAGAAAATGACAATGCCAGTGCTTGTGTGTGACATGCATTGTATGTTTTGACCTCTCAGTTGTTTTCATCTGTACATAAAATACTTGAATTATTTAAAAGGAAAAAAAAAAAAGAAACTAAGGTAAACTAGGGAATGGAAGAAGTTTTTGAATTGGTCTAGAAACTGAGGAAAGCAACATCAGTTCCAGCTTGAGGTAGATTTGGAACAATACTGCATCACGGATTTAGGAGATTTTTTTCTTTTTCTTTTTCTTTTTGTCTTTTTGAGACAGGGTCTCGCTATGCAGTTCAGGCTAGCCTTGAGCTCACTTTGTAGCCCAGGCTGTTCTCGAACTCACAACGATCCTCCTGCCTCAGGCTCCCAAGTGCTGGGATTACAGGCGTGAGCCACCATGCCTGGCCTGATTTTTTTCTTTTTAATGGCAATACCTGGGACTGAATCCAAGGCCTTCACGCTGAGCAACACCCCTAGCTCTTTTTTTTTTCTTTTTAAAAGGGTCTTGCTAAGTTCCCCAGGCACTTGGAACTTGTGATCCTCCTATCTTAGCATTCCAAGTAGCTGGCATTATAGGTGTAAGCCACCCTGCCTGGTTTGGGATTCTTGAAATGATTCTTGGTTTTTGGTGTAGGCAGACCTCTAGTTCATCTACCTGAGTCCTAAAATAGAATACAGTAAGGCTGGGGATGTTGCTCAATGGTAGAGCACTTGATTATCACACAAGGCCTTGGGTTCTATCCCAGCACCACAAAAAGCAAACAAACACTTTGTGCTGGACCTGGCAGATGTAAATGCTGAGAACCTCAGTCCCCAGTAGAGGGTCAGCTATACAGCAGGCACTCAGAACTGATCTTCCTCTTCCGACTTCACTCATACCTACCTTTTGGCCTGTTAGTACTGTCTAGCCTGTGAGAATCCTTATATGAAAGTCGTGAGGGTCAGTTAGTCCTAAACTTGGTGAAACCTGAGCTCTATCTGAGTCAGTTCTCTATAGAGGTTGCAAGATGAAGAGATGAAGTCATCTTTTCCTGAGGACTTCTCACCAAAGCAAGCATCCATGCTGACAAAATCAGAAGCAGGCCCTTTTCCATTTCGTGTCTCAAAGCCTGAGCCTCACCAGGCCACTGTATTGAGTGCATGTCTGAGGTCCTCTGAGGCACAGAGTAGACAAACATCACATCTACCATTCAGAGGACTGCCCAGCCCATTTCTATATGTGCTCTCAAAGGACTCTGGCCAGGATTTCATCACAGTCCCACAACATTGGAGTATAAACCTGTACAAATCCAAGTACATGCACACATCCCCTTCCATCCATATCTAGTAGTTCATCCTACAGATACATTTGTATGTGGAAAATAACATGTAAGGCTATCAGTTATAGTACTCTTTGTAATAGCAAAAAGTATAAACAGCCTAAAAGACTACCAATAAGGGAATGGTAAAGTAAGGTTTAGTAACCAATGGACACTGTTATGGTTTATGTCCAGATGTTCCCCAAAGCCTCATGCAGTCGTGGGAATGGGCTTCTACAGTTTGTGATTAATTCATGGTCCAATGCTGGGTTATGAATGTGAATGCTACACCCACCTGAGGGTGGGCAGCCTACATACAATATAAGGGACAGAAAAAGTCTTCTCTCATGCTCCTCCCTTTTTGCTTTTGTTGCTGTTTTCTGCTGCCATGAACTGCTGCCCCTCAGTCATGTGCCACCCTGCCTTGGAGCCAGCTGATTATGGACTGAAACCTCCACAAACTTAACTAAATAAACCTTTTCCTCTTTTAATCTCTGGTGTTGGATATTTTGTCTAAGCAATGAGAGAAAAGTAACCAAGGCAAAATTTGGTACTAGGAGTGGGGCCATTGCCGTGACTATATCTGACCATGTGGTTCAAGAAATTTTGGGAATGGCTTATGGGAAGAGTTTGAAAAGGTTCGGATCATAGTATATATATATATATATTTTTTTTTGGTTTTTTGGGTTTTTTTTCTGGTACCGGGAATCGAACTCATAACTTTGAGCTTGCCAGGCAAGCGCTGTGCCGCTGAGCTAAATCCCCAGCCCCTGGAAAGGTTCCGCGATGTCACCTGAAACAGTACAGCTGGAATGCCTCAGGCTGTTCTATATGGGAGATTCTGGTCAGAGCTCAGAAGACCAGAAGGCTGACAGAAATCCTGCCAGTAAAGTCCAGGCTTGGGAGGTTTCTGCTGAGAAGGACTGCATGGGCTGCTGGCTCCAGACAACATGTATTATGGTTTAGCAGAAAGTTTGTCTGCACTTTGCTTGTATCCACAGATTTTGCCTGAGACTGAGATTAAGGGCAGAGGACTAATTAATCTGGCAGAAGAAATTTCAAGGCAGTCTAATGTTGGGGTAGGGCCATGGCTATTGTGGGGGGTGCTTTTAGCCAGATTCATCTTGAGAATCAAAAGCAAAGAGCCCAGCAGGATGACTTAAAATGGGTTGTGAGTTTGGCCCGAAAAGAAGCTCCAGTAAATTTGAGGACTGCAAAGATAGAGCAGAGGAAATCTTGAATGCTGCGAAGGAACAGGAGAATAGAAAAGATGGCCTGAGGGCATCACAAGAAGGAGCAGTACCCCACCCTTTGCAGCCTCAAAGTTGCAAAAGTGAAAGACTTTACTTTCAGGAGAAATCTGCAGAGCACCCTGTTCCAGAATAGTGGCAGACACGCCATGTTCCAGAATGGTGATGGCAGCCACACCAGGTTCCAGAATGGCAGTAGCATTGAGAATTTGTTCCTCAGAATTGGATTCAGAATGTCCAGCAATCCAGGCACTCGACCCCTACAGTCAAGTGAGAGGGAAGTTTGGCTACTGCTCCAGGTGGCAGCAGACCTTATCAGCATCCATGAGGTGCTGGTTTTAGGTGCATGCAGAATGCAAGAGTTATGGGGTTAAGGCAGCTTCCACCCCAATTTCAGAAGGCTTGGAAGGCCAGGCAGTGTGCCCCTGAGAGGGCAGTGTGTGAAGCTGTGAAACAGAAGCCAAAGATGCAGTGAAGACTCTAGAAGTTTGGAAAAGCCAGGAACGTGGATCATCTAAGGAAAGTTTCAGGGAAAGAGCAAAGCAAGCCTATGAGAGAAGCCACTGGAGCTACAACCACCAGAAGAACTGTAGGGGTGAAGCCACACAAGGCCTTTAGAGCACACAACTTAACACAAATTGCTTTGGATGTTTCATATGAAACTACAGGACTTAATGTTTGTCCTGCTGACTCTGAACTTACTTTGGTCCTAATGTTTGTATCCCCCGTTTGTTCCTTTTGGAATAGAAATGTCTATCTTGTGCCACTGAATGTCAGAGGTGTTTTCATTTGTGTAGGGGCTCACAGCTAAGAGTTTGCCTTACATCTCGGAGACTCTGAAACTTGAAATTTTCAGCAATGCTGAAACTGTTAGGACTTTGGCAACTCTTAGAGATGCACTAAATGTCTTTTGCGTAAAGAAATGTGCATGAGTCTTTTGGAAGCCAGGGGCAGAATGTTATGGTTTGTGTCTAGATGCCCCCTGCTAAAGCCTCATGCAGTCATGGGGGCGGGCTTCTAAAATTTGTGATTGATTCATGGTCCAGTGCTGGGCTTATGGTGTCAGTGCTACACCCACCCTAGGGTGAGTAGCCTACATACAATATAAGGGACAGGAAGAGTCTTCTCTCATGCTCCTCCCTTTTTGCTTTTGCTTCTTTTGCTGTTTTCCACCACCTGAACTGTTGCCCCTCAGCCATGTGCCACCCTGCCTTCGAGCCAGGTGATTATGGACTGAAATCTCCATAAACTGTGAGTTAAATAAACCTTTTCTTCCATTCATCTTGGGTGTTGGGTATTTTGTCTAAGCAATGAGAGAAAAGTAACCAAGACAGACACAGTTCTGGGCAAGCAAGGCATGGTGATGTATCCCTGTATTCCGAGTATTTCCTGAGGCAGAAAGTTTGAGGTCAGCCTGGGCTACACTGTGAGTTTAAAATCAGCCTGAACTGCATAGCTAAACTTTATCATAAAAAATCAAGACAAACAAACAAAACAAAAAAATACTGTGCAAATGTTCCAGGAAGTTCTTCACGTATTGGTGTAGATTGTAAGCTGATTTCTAAAATACACAGTTAAGTTGGAAAAAAAAGATCTACAAAACAGTGTAAATATGCTATTTGGGGGAAATATGTGTGTGTAGGTCCAGGGACATAGTTCAGTGATAGAACACGTGTTTACCATGTGAGACCTCTGGGTTTGATCGTTGGCAGTGTGCACACATACATGCATGCCATGCATACAAATGTATGTTATTTGCTGGGATTATGCACACAGTACTGTATTGTGCATCTGAAAAGGCACCCAAGAAAGTGATACCATTAGTTATCTTTGAGAAGAAGCTAACTTAAAAAAAAAAAAAAGAGGAACTAAGATATATCATGTACAGGTACAAATTCCCCACAATGAATGTGATCATTATGCATATCTAAATTGTCCTGAAACTTAATTATAGATTTTTTTTTAAAAAAGAGAAGAAAGTAACCTGGTGGCTTAGAAATCAGGAACAAGAAAATTTTTTATTGAGTAGTGAATTTTGCACCATGTAACTGTATCATCTATTCAGTAACCAATCAGTAAGAGCCGGGCATGGTGGCACATACCTATAATCTTGGCAGGGAGGCTCAGGCAAGCTTGCCATGAGTTTGAGCCCAGCCTGAACTATATAGTAAGGCCCTACCTCAAAAAAACAATCAGTCAGAAACAATTCTTACCATGTCCAGCTGATGTATCTAACAAATATTAAAAATAACGAAAACAATTCCGCTAAGAATAAAAGGCTATTGTACCACATAATTCACTGGCTTTGTGGTTATCTTGGATTTGCAGATCTGCACTCTTTGTATAGCAGTCACTGAGAGGGAAGGGTCCTCTACCTGTGTGTGGTAGGAAGGCTCAGTAGAGCACTGACCCTGTGACTCAACAATCCCACTTCTGGGAATTTACCACAAAGATTCACTTTTACAAGCACAAAACAACAGACACAAGCATACTTACAATGACATTATTTGTAATAGCAATATTAGAAACAACCTGCCCAGAAGAGACTGACTAGATAATCCACCCAGGGGAACACTGTATAGCTATAGAGAAAAAAAAAAAAAGAAAGTTTCCAATTAGCTGAGGTGGAGTGATTTTAAGGATAAATTATTAAATATGTAGTATACTTCCTTTGTATACTACCATGTTGCGTATATATCTGAAAAAAGAAATAACAGTTAGTATAAACTAGAAATGAGTAAGTGTTTACTGTTGGGGTAGAGAAGGATGAGGGGAAGAGCATGCAAATGAGCTGTCTCTAAGTGTATTTTAAAATACAGTTCAACTCTTGAACCACATGTTTTACATATTAGGGACATTATATCAAAATATGTTTGTTTGATGCCAGGGGTTGAACCCAGGGGCCCACGCATGCTAGGGTGCCCTTGAACTTGTGTTTCTTTTGTTTCTTTTGCTGTTTTCCACCACCTGAACTGTTGCCCCTCAGCCATGTGCCACCCTGCCTTGGAGCCAGCTGATTATGGACTGAAATGTTGTGTATATATTTTGTGTTCCACAGGAACACAGCCTTCCAAATAGCTGGGATTAAAACCATGCAATACCTGGCTAAAACAGATTTAAAAAAAAATACAGATCATATGCCAGGCATGATGGTATATGCCTGTAATCCCAGTATTCAGGATGCTGAGGTATGAGGATTGTTGCCAGTTTGAGGCCAGCCTGGGCCTCATAACCTGAACTGCATAGCGAGACCTTGTCTCAAAAAAAAAAAAAATTAAATTAAAAAAACCCCAAACAGATATTGAATATAAACAGTAACAAATGAACTGGGAGTGGTGGCACACACCTGTAGGCTGAGGCAGGAAGATTCTAAGTTTGAGCACAGCCTGGGCAATGTAGCAATTTGGTTAGACCCTGCCTCAAAATAAAAAATAAAGAAAAGTGTTATTGATGTAGCTCAGTGTGATGGCCCTGGGTTCAAGTCCCAGTACCCTCCCTCACAAAAAAACAAAACAAAACAAAAACATAAATACCACAGTAACAAATTAACCTAACTATACATCAAATTGATAATATAAACACAGAAAACAAAATGTCAGAATTCAAGTAAAAGCTAGAGGTATAGCTCAATGGTAGAGCACTAGGTGGGTTCAATCTCCATCATGAAAAAAAAATTTTAAGTGCAATTTTTTTTATAGAGGTGAAGCTTTATTTTATTTTATTTTATTGATTGATTGATTGATTGATTTTTTGTCTTTTTGAGACAGGGTCTCGCTATGCAGTTCAGGGTTGACCTTGACCTCACTTTGTAACCCAGGCTGCCCTTGAACTTGCAACGATCCTCCTACCTCAGCCTCCTGAGTGCTGGGATTACAGGCATGCACCACCATGCCCAGCTTGGTTTATTTTATTTAAAAAAATAAAAATCCAGAGTGGGTAAAAGGAAACAAAAGGAAATCTAGCCAGTGCGGAGTTGTGAGGGGCAAATTAAGCACATTTTGGAGAAAACAGGGAAGCAAAAGTACAGCACATGCTCCCACTTCATGTGAAAAAAAATTTTTTTTCTGCCTTGGAAAAAATACAAAGATTGTACAATCATGATAAAAAACCCTCTCCAAAGAAATTCTCATCTGCTCTTAGGTGAGAGGGAAGAAACCTCAAGTAAATTTTGGATATTGTTCATATACTTCCTAAAAACAAAAGAACTAAAAACAAAACAAAACAAAATGCCAGGCATAGTGGCACATGCATGTAATCCCAGTATTTAGGAGGCTGAGGTAGGAGGATTGCTATGAGTTTGAGTCCAGCATGGGCTACAGAGTGAGTTCAAAGGCTATCTGAACTATATAGTGAGACCCTGTTTCAGAAAAATAAGTAAATAAATAAAAGAAACACTAAATAAGGGGCTGGGGATTTAGCTCAGCGGCACAGCGCCTGCTTGGCAAGTGTAAGGTTGTGAGTTCGATTCCCGGTACCAGAGAATAACCAAAAAAAAAAAAAGAAACACTAAATAATACTGAACTTTTCTTAGGTTTGTTGTTGACAATAGCATTGGGATAGTAACTTCGAAACTGTTTTTCTATTTTTGTATTAAGGATAGAAAAAACGAATAGATACAGAAACGCTGTGGACCACAGTACACTATAGAAAATGAAGAAAGTCTATGGAATAGGGAGGTGAGGAAAAATTCTCAAGTGTTGGATCTGAATTGGAGATGTCAATACACAGACTATAAAAAATCAACTTTATTAAGGTATAATTTATCTATGATAAAATTCTGGATTTTAAGCACACAGTTTTGATAAATGCATACACCACTGTAACCACCAGTCCTTTTAAGATTCAAAACAGTGATGGTGAACCTTTTAGGGCTTTCAATGATACAAACAGCCTGCTGTGGCATGCACGCCATAAATAGGTTTCCCACCACTGATCTAGAACACTCCCACAGTCTCCTTGGCTCCCAATCCCCCTAGCTCCCATCTTACACAATTTCGTTTCTATGATCAAAGATCTGTTTTGCTTGCTCTACTTTGTATCAACGCTACCATGCAGCAGGTCTGCCCCTTGCTCTCAATCTGTGACACTCACCAGGTTGCGCACCAGACGCTTCATTCTTCTGGGGGCCAGAAGGGGTAGGAACAGAAGAGTGTAGTTACAGTGAAGAGGGATGGGGACAGGGTGGCAGCCAGGAGAGGGGTGCTGCAGGGAACCTTCTGCAAGAATTAAACCACAAAAAAGCTGGAAGGGAGTGTTGAGGAAAGGAAAGAGAGAAAGCAGATGGGAAGAAACAGCTCCTAATAGCAGCCTGGTAAGTAGACAAGAGTAATATAGGGCTGGTTTGGAGAGTGAGGTTAAATTAAACACAAAGGGCTTGTGCTTCTATGACCAGACAACTAGAGGCTTGTGAGGTTTCTTGCTTTTTCTCTCTTCCTCTCTTTCTCTCTTTCTCTCTTCCTCTCTTTTTCTCTTTCTCTCTTTCTCTCTTTTTCTCTTTCTCTCTCTCTTTCTTTCTTTCTTTCTTTCTTTTTCTTTCTTCCTTTCTTTCTTTCTTTCTTTCTTTCTTTCTTTCTTTCTTTCTTTCTTTCTTTCCTTCCTTCCTTCCTTCCTTCCTTCCTTCCTTCCTTCTTTCTTTCTTTCCATTCTTTCTTTTCTTTTCTTTTCTTTTTTCCTTTTTTGAGACAGGGCCTCACTATGCAGCTCAGGCTGGCCTTGAGCTCACTTTGTAGCCCAGGCTGGTCTCAAACTCAGAACAATCCTCCTGCCTCAGACTCCTGAGTGCTGGGATTACAGGTGTGCACCACCACACCCGGCCTCAGTGAGGTTTCTGCTACCCAGGTCCCAGTCAGGGTTGAAGGATACCACAGATTAGATGGCTTAAACAACAGAAATTAATTTTCTCACAATTCTGGGGAAGTCCAAGATCAAGGTATTGGTAGGGTTGACTCTTTTTAAGAGCTATGAAGAAAAAAAAGATCTGTTCTAGCTCTCTGTGTAGGTGGCTTTTAAATTGCCATCTCTATATCCTCTTTGTGCTGGGGATACAGCTCAGCAGCATAGTGCCTGCCTGACAAGCACGAGGTTATAAGTTCAATTCCAAGGACCTTTAAAAAAAAAAAACAGAAGCTATCTATATCCTCTTTGCTCTGTACATGTCCATGAGCACAAATATTTTCTTCTTTTCAGGACATTGGTCAGTATTGGATTTAGGGTCTACCTCATCACATTTTTAACTTAATACTTCTGTAAGATTCTATCTCCAAATATAGACACATTCTGAGATACTTTAGGATTTTAATATACTTCTTTTCTTCCTTTTTTGGTGCTGGGGATTGAACCCAGGGCTTTGTGCATGCTAAGAATGTGGTTTAGCATTGAGCTATATACCCTCAGTTCCTAACATACAAAATTTTGAGGGGAGGGATGGGACATAATGACATAATGTAGTCTATAACAAAGTTTATTACTTTGTTGTTTGTTTTCTATTTATCCCATTTTTTTTTGCTTTTTTCCTGCATTCTTTTGAGGAATTGACTATAAGCAATATGTTTACAAGTAATTCCATATTCAATATATAATTATATCTTTCAAGATATAATTATATATCAAATTATATATATAGAATATAAGTAGTATTATATTTTATTTCTTCTATTTGATTTTTAGCTATACCTCTTTATTTTACCTAGAAATTATGATATCCATCACTAATTTGTCAGAGATGAATTGTACTTCTTGACATTTCACAAATGTAAGGAATTTAATCATACAATTTTATTTACTCCTCCACTTTGTACTATTATTATAGAATTCACTCCTCCAGATGTCATGAACTATATTTTACACTAGCAGTACTTTTGCTGTAAACAGTCATTTGTCTTCCATGGGAATAGAGAAAAGAAAAAAGCTATTCTCTTCTATTTATTCAGATATTATCATTTCTGTGGCTCTTCATTCTTTCCAACAGACCTAAGTTTCCTAATTTCTTCTCAGCCTGAATAACTTCAGCATTTCTCACAGTGCAAGACTGCTGAAAATAAATTCCTTCATCTTTCTAAAAACGTCTTTTTTTTTTTTCCAGTACCGGGAATCGAACTCACAACCTCGCACTTTCCGGGCAGGCGCTGTGCCGCTGAGCTAAATCCCTAGCCCCCTTTTTTGTCTTTTTTGAGACAGGGTCTCACTCTGCAATTCAGGCTGGCCTTGAGCTTACTTTGTAGCCCATGCTGGTCTCGAACTCGCAACGATCCTCCTGCCTCAGCCTCCCAAGCGTTGGGATTATAGGAGTGTGCCATCACGCCCGGCCTAAAAAGTCTTTATTTTTCCCTTGTTTTGAAAGATATTTTCACTGAATATAGAACTCTTAGCTGAAATTCTTTTCCTGTTAGCATGTTAAAAGGTAATACCATTGTTAGTGGCCCTTTCTTCTGCCAAGCCCTTTTTAAATCTTATTTTAAGCTTATCCAGTGGATTTTTATTTTCAGGTATTGCCCTTTTCAGTACTGGTCTGTTTCTTTCTTTCTTTCTTTCTTTCTTTCTTTCTTTCTTTCTTTCTTTCTTTCTTTCTCTTTCTCTCTCTCTCTCTCTTTTAGAGGGGAGGGGTACTGGCTATTGAACCCAAGGTCTTTACACTGAGCTCTATGCCTAGCCCCTTTTATTCTTTATTTTGGGCCAAGGTCTTGCTAAATTGTCTAGGCTGGGCTTGAACTTGCAATTCTCTTCCCTCAGTCTCCCAAGGTGCTGAGATTATAGGTGTGTTACTGGGCCCAATTTGGAATTTTTTTTTTTTGAAGGCAGGGTCCTACTTTGTAGTTCAGCCAAGCCTTGAACTCACTATGTAGCCCAGTCCGGACTCAAACTCACAGCAATACTCCTGCCTCAGCCTCCCAACTGGTGGCACTACAGGTGTGTGCCACCACGCCCAGCCTGGAATTTCTTTGTTTGTTTGTTTGTTTGTTTGTTTGTTTTTCTTCCCTTACCAAGAATCGGGAATCAAACTCATGACCTTGCACTTGCCAGGCAGGTGCTGTGCCGCTGAGCTAAATCCCCAGCCCCTGGAATTTCTTTTTGATCATCACAGTTTCAATTTCTTTCCGGAGATTCCCGTTAGGACTACCATATTTTCCCTTAATCCCTTAATCATATCTAGAGTAGCTGCTATAAGGGGACTGTCTACTAATTTCAATATCTGGATCATTTAAGGGTATGCTTCCACTGACCACTTTTTTCCTAGTTATGGGCCATATTTTTCTCCTTCCTTGAATAACTAGTAATTTTTTGTGGTATGCTGGACTTGTCTGGATAATACTTTCTTTTAAGGAACATTGAGGGTTTTTTGTTTTGTTTTGCTTTGCTTTTTGTGCCAGGAATTGAGGACACAATTCAGTTTTGTTTTTTGTTTGTTTTTGAGACAGGGTCTCACTATGCAGTTCAGGCTCGCTTTGAGATCACTTTGTAGCCCAGGCTGGTCTGGAGCTCACAATGATCCTCCTGCCTCAGTCTCCCGAGTGCTGGGATTACAGGTGTGCACCACCATGGCCGGTTGTGCCAGGAATGGAACTCAGGACCTTGCACTTGATAGGTGGTGGCTGTGCTCCTGAGCTACTTCCCCAGCCCTCATTAATCCAATTTTTAAGATTTGGTTTTAGGCCAGGTTGAGAGTAGGCCTCACTCTGTAGAAGACATTAACAAAGAACTGATCCCTATAATGAGCTGGATAGTAAATAATTTCAGGCTATCTGGTCTGTATCACTATGGTGTACAATCAGACATTGATAATATGTAAACAAATACTACCATATTCCACCTGTGGTGGGCCAGACTGCTCTAGTCACTGTCCTCTCCTACGGCACGGTCTTACTGGTGTCTCAGCCCAATGTCCAGGATATTAATGAAGCATTTCCACTCTGGTGAGGCCAGAACTCAAACTCTCCCAATGCTGTGTGAACTTTAGTTTCTCCACTCCATTCCTAGCCCTGCAGCAGCAGTAGCAGCTGCAACAACAACTCTGCTAGCCTCACATAGTCTCACCATGCATGTGTGCTGCCCAACCCTCAGCTAGGGATTGGTAGAGAACCCACATGCAGACCCCAGGCATCTTCCCTGTGCATAGTGCCTATCTCTCTGACCCTCTGTCTTGCCATTTGCACCCATCTTGGGAGCCCTCATCATTGAGCTCTGCCCGACCAGCACAACAGAACTGTTGTATTCTGCTTGGGCTCCCTCTCCATCCTGTGGTCAGCAAATTGTCTCCAGGCAGAGATTTGAGGCCAGAGTTAATGTAGGGCTCATTTCAAGTATTTTTCTCTCAATAGTCAGTTCTGCCCATTGTTTTGTTTTGGAGACAGGGTCTTAATATGTAGTTCAGGCTGGACTTGAACTCACTATGGAGCCCAGGCATAGCCTCAAACTCCCAGGGATCCTCCTGCCTCAGCCTCCTAAGTGCTAGGAATATATGCATGCACCACCACGCCCAGCCCAGCTCTGCTTTGATGAAATCTAATAACAATCCGTGTATATTTTAGCCAGTTTTATAGTTGCATACAATGAGAGGGCTCTGTCACAGCAGCAGGGAGGGTAGGATGGAAGAGATGACTAAATAGAGCTAAGGAGGAGACTAAGGATGAGCAGGATGGCCATGCAGACCAGTGGGAGCTGTCAGCAAATTGTGCTGAGGTGACGGCCTATGGTCCTTGCTCTGAGCCAGCCCTACCCACCACACAGGACCCAGGTGGGGCCAATCTGTGCTTACCATCTTGGGCATCCCACAGATCCCAAAATAAACCTATCTGTTGCTCCCAAACTGCTTACTCTGTCCAGTGGCACTCAGTCTACCTCCCAAAGTCCCATCTCTGTGCTGAAAAGAGCTTCAGGTTGGTGGAGCGGGGACCTTCTCAGGACACAGAATTAGCCCAGTATAGGAGCATGTGGGAAGAAGAGGTCATCAGCCCCCGGAGAGAGCTGGAGGGTGCAGGTGGGGGAACCACAGTGAGAGGGAGCTGTGGAAAAGGATGCTGGTCCTCCTAGGGTGGGAGTCAGTCTGCCAAACCAAGAGATGTGCTGCCTGGGAGACAGGCAGCTACTGTCCTGGGTAGAACCACTCAGCTCCAAGTCTCCTCAAGCTAGCGGAGGATAAAGCACGTAGGATGCATATCATCAGCTTCCTGTCCTCACCCTACCCTCTTTCACCTAAACCTGCCCTAGCCTTCCCAACTGCCTCTGGCTTCAGTTAGGCCAGCAGGTGGGAGATCTCTGACCTACTTTAGCCTGAGCTTGTATCTCATTGTGCCCTTTCCTGTCACATTCACCTCTATACCTATACCTCCATGGTTCCCTGAGCTCTGCCAGGGGTGTCAAGAGTAAGGTGTAGCATTATTACCCACGCCAATCTCACCAGGCAAACTTTTGCTAACTCCTCCTCACCTAGTGGGGGAACAGCTTTCCTATTCTTGGTCCTTAGCCCAGATACAGAACTCTCAAAAGTATCCCAGCTATCCAGGAAATCTATCTAGGTGAGGGCAAACCTGGCAGAGCCAAGGGGAGGGGCCTTTGATCTTAGGTAGGACCCATCTCCATGGGAACAAGTTGGCACCTAGCAAGGGCATGAGAGTGAGAGAGTCCTTTAACCTGTCTGGTGACAGAGAGTCACTGGGTTGCGTTGGAAAGTTGATTCTGGCTGAAACAGATACGAAGAAAAGGATATTCTAGGGTAGTAGAGGACTGTGACCTCCTCAGTGAGCAAATGGCATCCCTTCAGAGATAATGGAGGCAGGAATGATTGCTAGTATCAATGCCATCATTTAGCTCTTTGACCCATAACCTAAGAACTCAGACTCTCTTATGGAAAAGTGAAAGTCACAATACAAGACCTTCCTGCTATTGCTGAGATCACACATAAGTGGTAGTGCTTGGTAAATGGTAAAGGACCAGGGGCTGGGAATTTAGCTCAGCAGCAAAAGCGCCTGCCTGGCATGTGCAAGGTCGTGAGTTCAGTTCCCGGTACAGGAAAAAAACAAAAAAAAATTTAAAAAATTTAAAAAATTTTTAAAAAATGGTAAAGGACCAATATGCCCCAGGCGCCAGTTGACATAGGCTTCCACAGTAGTCAATGAATTGTCATAACTTCCTCTTAGGTACCAGGCTTGGAGTTAACAGGTTTCTCATGGCACTTAGCTGCAAAAGAGTCCTGACAAGCCCTCCAGGCACTTACCTGAGTCAGTGGAGTGGCAGTAAATTGAAGAGGCAGGATGAAACGCAAGAGCAGGGCTCCAAGTATGAGTATGAGCTGTTGGAGAAGGGTAAAAGCTCGCTTTGACTCTTGTCTCCAGAAAAAGCAGCATGTATGGCCCCTGAGGTCCTGCACCATCCCATATCTAAAGACAAAAAATACAGTCAGTTGTGCTCTATTCCCTCCCTGGTTGTACCCACCTACCCTCCCCTCAGCTTCCTTGCTTTGAGGGCAACTGCATCTGCAGCGAGGACTCATTGGAATCTAGACCTTTGATGAATTAAATAGGCTTTGTCCTCAATCTCCTGTACTTATATCTCCTCAAGAGACAGCTCTATCTGTGATCCTGATGTAGGCCTCTCTTCCACGGGTTATTGCACGTGTGTCTCTGAGGGCTCCCCTTCAGTGCTAGCTCCTGAGCAGGACTGGACAAGGGCAGGACCCCAAAAATCAGTTTTAAGATGCATCTACTGAGCCAACTTCATTTCTTTGCAGCAGCTGCAGGTCTTGGTAATTCACTGGCATGGTGGATATAGCTTCCCACTTCCAGGTGGGTCACTGATGAGAAAGAAATGTCATTGGAGCTGGGCATGGTGGCACATGCCTATAATCCCAGCAGCTGGGAGGCTGAGGCAAGAGGATTAACATGAGTTTGAGGCCAGCCTGAGCTACATAGTGAATTCAATGATTTTTTTTTTCAGTACTGGGAATCGAACTCACGACCTTGTGCTTGCCAGCCAGGTGCTGTGCCACTGAGCTAAATCCTCTACATAGTGAATTCAAAGTCAGCCTGAACTACACAGTGAGACCCTGTCTCAAAAAAAATAATGTCGCTGGGGAGGAGTGGGCCATAGAAAAGGAGAGACAAGAATAAACACCAGAGCATAAGGAGTATCCATTATTGGTCCTCAAGACTGCTTAATGACCTTAGGCTTCTGTTTCCTCCTCTTATGGTTCATCCTCTCAGCTCAAGGAAAGAGGCTCACAGACCCTCCTTGCCGTTTATACGATCTTGTTCATTAAGCTCTCTTTGGCTGGTACTGTACTAAACAGACCAACAATCTGGATTTACCTTGTAATCATCTGTTTATTCACATTCTTATGCTACAGAAGTGGCATAAAGAGGCATGTGAGTCTAGTAAAAGGGGCTAGGGTAGTACAGAGACCCAGCTGGTTCTTCTCTGTGGAGTCACAGCCCTAACTTACTCACTAGTATGTACCATGTGCCAATCATGTGGCAAGAAGGAAGCAAAAACTGGGTGTGGTGATGCATACCTGTAATTTCAGCACTCAGGAAACTGAGGCAGGAGGATTGTTGCGAGTTCGAGGCCAGCCTGGGCTACAAAGTGAGCTCAAGGCCAGCCTGAACTGCATAGCGAGACCCTGTCTAAAAAAAAAAAAAAAAAAAAAAAGGAAGCAAAGCACTGATCTAAACCCAGTTCCTATCTTCTAGGATCTTACCCACTCAGTGTTACAGACACTTCTCCATGCATCTCAATAGTGCAGGAAGGGTGCTCTGAATATCTTCTTCCTCCTTGGCTTATGAACATTTTCCATGTGCTCTGGGAGGCTCAAATGACTCAGCAGTGGCCTCTCCTGCTTCTGAATCTCCGTAACAGAGTCATCTGGACTTCTCCAATGATATATCATTTTCTACTTGAATTATATGTGTTTAGTACACATAATCGATCTTCTCTACCAGAACTTATGTTTCTTAAAACATTTTTTTACATGTTTGCAACACACAATAAATACATCCAGCAAGGGGAGTTGGTACATATACATATCATGTCTTAGTTCTTTTTATTTTCCATCCTCTTCCTCCATCCTTAGATCCCCTTCCCATCTGCCAAAGGTCTACCTCGCTGCTTATCATCTATAAAGATTGTTTTATATATCTGTAACCATTAATGGCGATATGCCAACTTCATTGGATTAAGAAATGCCTTGCAGATTAGTAAAGCATGCTGCAGGGTGTGTCTGGGTGGGTCGTGGAGGTGTGACTTTGGATAGGCTATGGTCCCTCTCCACTTCCTCTCTAGCATTGTTCCCCTGCTCTGCTTCTCGGCTGCCACAAACTAAACAGCTTTGCTGTGTGCTGCAGTCGGGGTCTACAACGAAAAAAATTTAGTACAAGACACATAAATTATAAGTTTATTTTGTAGTAGTCAACCAAAGAGTCAAGTACAAAGGAGTGCAGGGAATCTGACCACACACTAACGACAAAAAGAATCCAGCTGAGGACCTGGACCTCACGGCAATGTCCTGCGTAAGTCCAGCTAAAGACCTAGAGCCCATCACAATGCCCCCCACAAGTCCATCTGGAGGTCAAAAGCCCACAACAATGTCTCATGCAAGCCTGTTTCAAGGATGTGTGCTGGGAAAGCCCCCAAGATCAGAGGTAGAAGCTAGAAAGTCTGTGCCAGCGGGACAAAGGATCTGTGCCAGCAGGACGAAGGATCTGTGCCAGCAGGCTGAGGGATCTGCACTGTAGCCAGGAAGCAACGTTCAAAGTAAGAACCAGACCTCCCCCAAAAGTACTACAGCCATTCTCAATGACAACAAGGTCCTGAGCTCCTCCAAAGATGAGAATAGTCAAATTCATATCAAGAAAGCAAACATGACAAGCTCCTCCAGGAGAACTAACAGCTCCAAGAGAGCTAACAGCTCCCTAACAGCACCACTTCTTTTCCAGTTCTTTTTATTTTGTTTGCAACAATCCTCAGGTGGGCCTTCCACACCCAGCACTTCATTGATTCAGTTCAGCTGGGTGTTACAAGTTGACCACCAGTTGTCAATCCACCACACTGTGTTACACCCTTCCCCAGTGAGGTTTTTTACTGTGAATGACGCCTCTGAAACCCTGAGCTAAATTAAACTTTCTTCCCTTAAATCGTAGGTGTCAGGTATTGTGTCTCAGAGATGGGAAAGCTAATACATCCTTCTATCTTTCAGATACCCCACACAGTGCCACACACATGATAGGAGCTCAAAAGTGCTCATGGAACAGTTTTTACATAAAAATGCTTGTAGGACAAAGAAAGGCTTGTTTGTGAAGCTACAAAGGTCCCAGATTAAAAGAAATATATTCAACATGCAGCTGTTTTGTATGTGCTCACATCCTTTACAAATTTTCTTTCTTTTTGGCTTTTTGAGACAGGGTCTTAATATGTAGTACAGGCTAGGCTGGCCTTGAACTCGCAGTGATCCTTCTGCCTTAGCCTCCCAAGTGCTGGGATTACAGGCATGTGCCACCACACGCGGCTTCCTCTAGAAATCTTAAGGGAAAGTATCTTCCCCACTAAATGCTGTTGGGTTTTGCATCCTCCCTAGATGCTGCATGATAATGATATAGCACAGCTGAAGGAGCAGATACACTGGCCTTGAGTATCCAACCTTGGGTGAGAACATTCCAGCTTCCTTATCAAAACTATCCTATAAAACTGTCCTGCCTGTGAGAATAGATTTGCCTAGAAATAAAGTGACTTCAAATTTTAGGAAAAGGAGCTGGCCATGGTGGCACATGCCTGTAATCCCAGGATTTGGGAGGGTGAGGCAGAAGGACTGCCTTGAGGGCCAATCTGAACTACCGAGTGAAATCCTGTCTCAAATAAATAAACAGAAGGGCTAAGGAATTTTTTTTTTTTTTTTTGTCTTTTTGAGGCAGGGTCTTGCTTTACAGTTCAGGTTGGCCTTGAGCTCACTTTGTAGCCCAGGTTGGTCTTGAACTTGCAACGATCCTCCTGCCTCAGCCTCCTGAGTGCTGGTATTACAGGCATGCGCTACCACACCTGGCAAGGAATTTTTTAATACAATAACATTACCAGAAATCTAGGTAGTACTTACTATACGCAGACACTGGGCTAAAACTGTACTGTATTTCCAGGACAATAAGATTTAATCAGAAAATAGGCCCTAGCATGATTTTTCAGAATGCTTGTAATAGAAGCCCTACCCCAAAATAAGCCCTACTTAAGGTCATCAACCAGACACATTTAGTATGTCTGTTGCAGCACATGGCAGATGATTGAATTATAAAATAATATTAATATATAGTGAAATATAAATAACATTGACATTTTACTTAACCCACAGTTACTTGTTTTAGTTTCATATGTACTACTCATGTGTTCTTAGGACCCATAAATTTAATTTTTTCATAAAACCAAAAAACATTTATGCTGAATTTTTATTTGTAAATACATAAGTATTTGCAACATAAAAAAATTAATTTTCAAAAAACTTAGAATAAAATTTCTTATAGCACTGATCACAAAGCATCATATTGAATAGCATTTTTTCTGTCCTCACTCCTGGGGCATATGGTACATCTTTTTCTTTTGCTTTTGTCACTAGGTTGTCTGGGCTCTTCTATAACAGGAATGTCCATTCCCAGGATTTTTTTTTTTTTTTTTTTAGGGTTTCACTATGCAGTTCAGGCTGGTCTTGAACTCACTAGATAGCCTAGGCCCTTTAACTTGTAGTGATCCTCCTGCCTCAGCCTCCCAAGTGTTGGGATTATAGGCATGTGCCATCATGCCCAGCATTCCCAGGATTTCTGCTATAACTTTCCATACTTTTATGGGCACTTTTTAAGCAATGTCTCCCCCCTACCCCGCTACTGGGAATCAAACTTATAACCTCGCACTTACCAGGCAGGCACTGTGACGCTGAGCTAAATCCCCAGACCCTTATGGGCACTTTTTAAAATACTCATTCTGGATCACATTTTTAAAAATGCATTGGATCCTCAGGACCCATTTGCAGTAGCTGTGGGTTAAATGGTAATATAAATTATAAGCAGGAATTTATAAATACCCAAGCCTGTTCCTTTGGACTAAAGGTAAACATCTATGTAAACATATGAACTCAAGACTTATTGCCAAATGACCAATCAGAGTACAGACACAGGGCCAGGGATATAGCTCAGTGGCACAGTGCCTGCCTAGCAAGCATGAGTTCTTGAGTTTGATTCCTGGTACAAAACAAAAAATAAAATAAAATAAAGAACAGTACAGACATAAGAATAAAGTGCACACTTGATAACATATAGGCACAGTTATGTCTAATAATTCAATATGACATGTGTTACAACAGATATACTTAATGTACTTGTGTGAAATAAAGAAATGTTTTCTAAATTTTGGTTCCTGCAATTATTTTTGTCCTTTTAGTGGAACTTTGTGTGTGTGTGTGTGTGTGTGTGTGTGTGTGTGTGTTTGAGACAGGGTTTCACTATGCAGTTCCGGATGGCTTCAAGCTAGCAGCAATCCTGTGTCTGCTTCCCAAGTGCTGAGATCACAGGTATCCACCACGAGGCCCGGCTTATCATTCTTTTTTTTTTCAGCTTATCATTCTTAACTTATCATTTTTGTTGCCATTCCTGTCTCATAGGTCTTCAATTAACACTTAATTTAATGAAACTTTGAAGCCTACCCTACAAGGGGTTGTAACTCGAAGAATTCATGGGATAAAATCACTGACAGCCGTGTTGCCAATGCACTACCGGCTATGTGGACAAGAAATGCTCATTTAAGAAGAGCTCTATTTTGGAATGCTGAGGCAGCAGGATCACCATGAATTTGAGGCCAGCCTAGACTACATAGTAAGACCCTTTCTCAAACAAACAAACATTCCCCCACAAACAAAACAAGAGAGCTCTATTGCTAGACATGAGAGATTAAGGCCAATAGTTCTACAGAAAATGGAGCTGCAAGAATTTCAGGCTGGAATTCGGAGTTTGGAGGGTTATGACGATTTTCCAGAAGATGACATGACTGTATTTGAAGAAACGTATATTTTTGTAAATGAAAAAGTAAGACATCCCCTAAAAATAAGCCCTATTCCGTCTTTTGGAGCAAAAATTAATATAACACCTGGTTTTATTTTGGGGGAAACACAGTACATGTATTGTCTAACTTAACACTTAAGGCTGGTCCTAGTGGCACATGCCTGTAACCGCACCACTTGGGAGGCTGGGGCAGGAGGGTCGCTGCAACTTCAAGGCCAGCCTGGGCTACATAGCATGCCCCTGTCTCAAAATAAACTCCAAAAAAACCCGAAGTGGTATTATTTGGGGGTTTGTTTGTTTTTTTTTTCTGTACCAGAAATCAAACTCAGGGCCTCGCGCCTGATAGGCAGGCACTGCACTGCTGAGTGACATCCCCTTCCCTAAGGTGGCATTATTGTTATCCCCAGTTCTGAGGAAACGGAGGCCCAGGAGGCGTAAAAGCTAGCTGAAGTCACAAACCCGTCTCTGACTCTACATCCCAAGCTGAGATTCTTGTTCAAAGTCATCCCAGTTTTTTTTCTTTCTCCTTGTATTTGATATGTAACGAGGGGGAATAAACCCAGGTGTAGGTAAGTAAGGTATACCCACTGAAGGTATCTTAGGATCATCTCCTTAAGCCCTTTATTTTCCCGAGTAGAGAATTTGGGCTCAGGGAGACGGAGGGATTTCCTCTCTGGGTCACACAGAAGCAACAGAATTCTGAATCTCCGCGACAGCACTGCAACGGGCACGAGAAATTCCAGTCCAGGCCCCATTCTGCGTGTGGGGTGGGTGGCACCGAAGCCCAGAGGCGCAGGGGGCTGCCCCGGGTCTGCGGTCGTCAGAGGCGGAGTCGGGTCCCGCCCCAGGCGAGCTCCTCGCCCTGCCCGACGCTTCCTCCACGTTCACCCGCGGCGCGAACGGTTCCCGCCGGCTGCCCGCGCTCGACCTACGCCCTCGGACAGTACCTGTCGTAGGCCGCGAGGGGCCGGAGCCAAACACTGGCCTCGCCCACCCGCGCCGACCCGGGCCCCTGCAGCTCAGAGCGCCGCGGCCCCAGGAACGCGCGGACACCGCGAAGAGCTCGGGAGGAAGGGCCAGCGTCCCCTCAAGCCCCCTATTTTGCCCCCTCAGTGGTCTGCAGACCTGGTCATAGCGCCTGTGCACCTCAAAAGGAGTAACACCGGATCTCTCGGCGGAGTCCAGGGGCCGGGACTCTAGGGGAGAGGTTCCCATGGAAACAAGAGGAAGCCCTTTGCGCCTGCGCGGCTGCGCTAGACACTCTGGGAAATGTGGTTTTGGAGTTGTCACCCGGAGGCCCAAAGAACGAACGCAAGATGGCGCCCGAGCGTCGCGGTGGCTTCCCACGAGCCTGGTTCTGCAGATCCTGGGTGCTGCCCTGCCAAGAAGGCCCGAAAGGTAGTTTTTCTGGGCAGCCGTGGCTCTGAGGCGTCTGGGGTGCAGGATAAGGGGTCAGAGGCTCAGTGTCTTCAGCGCGTTTGATTTTGCTGTTTAAAAACGGCCTAACGGGGCTGAGGATTTAGCTTAGCGGCACAGCGCCTGCCTGGCAAGCCCAAGATCGTGAGTTCAATTCCCGGTACCGGAAAAAAAAA
>NW_004955422.1:18147148-18170480 GCF_000276665.1 Chinchilla lanigera
ATTTACTTTTAATTTAATTTTTATTTTAAATTTTACTTTATTGAGATGAGGTCTCACGATATAATTGAGGTTGGCCTTGAACCCCTGGCAATGCACCTGCCTCAGCCTCCTGAGCGCTAGGATTACAGGTGTGCACCATCATGCCCAGTTAAATTTTTCTTTTAAATTTTGAGGCAGAGTCTTGCTAAACTGCTCAAACTGGACTTGACTTTATGATCCTCCTGTGTCAAGCTGCTAGAGTGCTGGAATGGAATTACAGGGGTGCACCACCACTTCCATTTAAGAAGTTATTGAAATTAAGTGGTGGCCAACATGTCCAAACAATATTGTGAGGATTTGACCCTTTATGAATCCCATGATAGATGAATGTGTGAAGTGGGCAACAGGACCATATTGGAATGGTGCTGATACCTGTTAGAAGGCTTGGAACAAATTTAAATAATGAGATATGGCTGTTTGGCAGAGAAATCCATGTTCTTCCTCCAAAGGGCCTGTTCTAGTATGATGTAAAAATTGGGTCATGAACTTGGGGGACTGGTTTTGAGACAGGGTCTCACTCTATAGTTTAGGCTGACCTTGAACTCAAAGCAGTCTTCCTGCCTCAGCCCCTCTCCCAAATCCTGGAATTACAAGTGTGTACCACCGAGTCCAACAACTCAAGTATATTTTCATATTAAATTTTTTGTTAAATAAAAAATAAAAACCGTGGTAATTGTAAAACCTGCCCTTTCTTCCTCTGGGAGTGTTGCAAGAAGATGACTGGATATGCAGGCTGAACTACAGACACAGACAGCCATTCCTACTAACTCTAAATTGGTGCATCTTGTGCAAGGAAATTGTGTTTCACCAAATGAAAAAGGCACATAGCCTTTCTTTAGTAATTCTAGAAATGTCCTATAAATGCAGTGACCATATGTGCATAAAAAGATATATACCAGAGTACTTACTGAGACATTATTTGGAGTGAGAATTTCAAAAATGTAAACAAATATCCTTCAGTGAGTGACCACTAAAATAAATGATGGGTTCCATGAAACGGAGCGTGTGGTTATTTTGAGACAAATCTTTATGTACGGATATGTAACGCATGAGAATTTTTCAAAGCATTGTATGTGAACATGCTGTCATTTACATTTTAAAAGTATACACACACTAGTATATTTGATTATGTAAGCATGGAATGGCTTTTTTTATGAAGGGGCTTTGGAGGACCTCGGACGCTGGTAACAACAGTTGTTGCCTATGAAGATGGGAGTGAGGAACCAGAAGCCAGGGTGGCAGAAAGGCTTCTTTTCATTTTATAGCCTTAATTTGTGCTTCCCTAGCAATTTGTGTGAGCTTTGTACTACATATGGGTCTTAATTATTTGTCTATTTTTTTCTTTTCGAGACAGGGTCTCACTATGCAGTTCAGCCTGGCCCTGAACTCACTTTGTAGCCCAGGCTGGTCTCGAACTTGCAACTATCCTCCTGCCTCAGCCTCCTGAGCATTGGGATGACAGGCGTGGCACCACCACACCCGGCCTTGTCTATATTTCTGATTGCTTGTTTTCCCTACTGCTGAAGTCTTGGAGTCCTCATTCTAAGACTAGTTGAGGAGAGGGGCAGGTCTGAGTTCATGCTTGGACCTTGCCTTCCAGGCTGCCAAAGCCACAGGAGGCAGAGCCTGGCCTTGGCTTCTGTGCTGGCACTGTGACCCCAATCCACCTGCAGCCCCAGGCTGGGAGTACAGAAAGGAAACTCTGGTGGGACTTCTGGTTGGCTGCTCGGCAGGGCGGATCAGAAATGGGAACTAGCTTTGCTGTTCCCCACCTGCGACCCTAGGCCAGCCACCCAGACAGGTGCAAATGATTCCCCTCCTGGACCGCACATGCAGGCTGAATTATAGCAATGGGTAAATGATGTGTCACGTCAAAAAAAGTTGGAGAGGGGTGCTGAGGGCTTTTCACATCTAATCCCTTTGTTTACACAAAGAAACACTCAAGTAACTTGGAAGTGGTGGAGCCGGCACTGGCACCCAAGTCTCAGCACTGTGGGGTTACAGCAGTGCTGGGAGTTCCCCAGGGTAAACTGGAAAAGTTGCATCCGTCAGTAAGCCAGCTCCTACCTCTGAGGCCCGCTTTCAGGGAGTCAAGTGGCACCCCTTTCCCCCCCAGCCACCACAGGGTGACAAAGATAGAAGCACTGATTCTTCTTGAAGATGAAATACACAGAAGAAAGCCCAAGGTGGGAAGGGAAGGTTCCTGAGGGTCCTTTGCATTGTAGCAGGAGGAAGGTGATGCGTGGTACCCAAAATATGCTTGGGAACTGGCATCATGTGTGCAAAGGGAGCTTTAGCTCTTGGAACAGGCTTGGTCTTGTCCTGAGAGGCAGAGGCGGCAGCTGCTATTTCCTCACAGGTCACTCCCTTCAGCTGTGCCAACATAGCCCAACGCTTCCTGCCCCAGGCAGACCTGTTACCATCAGCCAATGCTTACCCAGGCCCCGCCCTAGCGATGAGGAAGATAGCTAGCTGGTCCTCTCCTCTCCCCCACATTCTTCCTTCCACCCTACCCCCAAACACTGCCACTCTCCCAGACAGGTCCTTCTTGGATATCTGGGAGACAGACAACTGGAAGGAGTGGGAGAGGCCACTCCTCCTGGAAACAGAAGGATCTGATTGAAAGACAGATGGCTTTATGATCAAATGGAAAATCACTTACTATGAAAATGTTTTTTATTTCTCAGTATAAAGCCAGATACTATAAGAACATGAAAAACTGCCTGGCCAGAGGCCATGAAAGACAAGAAGACTTTGGCCTGGTGCCCTGTGACCCAGTGTGGGCTATGGGAGGACTGGGGACAGCACAGAGATTCAGGCCAGTCACGAAATGTGTGAGGGAGGTGATCTGCCAAGGCTCTCAGAGCCTCCCGGGCTGGGGACTGAGGGTCCTGTCTGCCTTGGGGGGCCACGGTCCCTAGCCTGGCTGTCTCCAGGAGTGAAATGGAGGAAAGTGGGAGGAGTGGAGGTGGGGGGTGGGGGTAGGCTGGAGTTGAAGGGGGGCATGAGCCAGAAAAACTGCCCTGAAAAGCTCCATTTTTGATTCTGTGGCTGCAAGTGAGTGTTTTAGGGCAAGCTAAGAGTAAAACTAGAGTGGTCTCACCCCCTAAGGCACCTTCAGTAGCTCTACCCACATCCCAGCATAGAGAAAGTCTTGAGCCCTTGACAGGACGTGGTCTGAGACTTAAGGCGGTAGAAGGCGAGGCTGTGGTGACAGGGCCTGGGGACTGCTAGGGAGGAGCTGAGAGGAGTACGCATAGGCCCACAGGTGTGAGAAGTGCTTGTTCCAGGAGCCGTGGGTCACTCGCTTTAGTGTCTAGGGGTCATGGGTATGTGTGAGGGCTCAGGCCCCACCTTCCTCTCCACCGTCATCCACACTGGCCTGCCTCACCATCTTCCGGAGCCTGGCTGTGGAGGACATGCCAGCCTCCCCCTGCCCCTGCTCCTGGAAGGCCTGAGTCCGGCTGGCCACCAAGGCAGCTGTTTGGAGGGCATCCACAGACTGGCGGGACTTCAGGGCAGGCCAATGCCCCTTGTGGGTCCTGGGGCCTCCCTTGGGCCTTGGGAGCTGAGGGAAGGGCTGTGGAGGCTCCTCATCTGAAGACTCGTGGGAAGAGAAAACCTGGATGGGTGAGGAGGTAAGGAAGAAAAGCTATGAGGAATTCAGAGTCAGGAAAAGGGTAGGGGCAGAGTATTTGTTGAATGAATATAGAAAGATTGAACAGTTTTCAGACCGCATTTCCTGAAGAGGGAAGAGAGCACCCAGCTCTGTTGCCCCTGATCCTTTTTATTTATTTTTTTTGAGACAGGGTCTTGCTATGCAGTTCAGGCTGGCCTTGAGCTCACTTTGTAGCCCAGGCTGGTCTTGAACTTGCAACGATCCTCCTGCCTCAGCCTTTGAGTGCTGGGATTACAGGTGTGCACCACCATGCCTGGCTGCCCCTGCTCCTTGACTTCACCAGCCTGCAGCTTCCTTGTGACTCTTAGAGGCCTCCTCAGGTCTCCTCCACCTGCCACCAGCCCTCATCAGCCCTCTCCTCCTCATTTTACCCTTCTGTCTTTGTACAGTTAGCCCAGGGAGCACCAATGAAACTCTAGGCACTAGGCCCTGAACTGGGTCGTGTAGACATGTGTGTCAGTGCCCAGGGAGGACACATGCCTATAGGAACACCCACCCCAGTGGGCATCAACACTAAGCTTCCCTATCAACCCTGCCCAGCACCTCCCCCAGGAAGCCTTTCCCAAATGACTGGACAGACTCATTCCTCCAAGGCAAGCCATTCAGCCTCCAGTCACATGTGGGCGCTGACTTCCTCAGGCAAGGGCCAGCTTCCTGTCGTAGCCTGTGCCCTGCAGCTCTCAACCCACAGAGCGCTCACTCAACTCAGTTCTTGGCAGTGTGAGTGCTAAGGCCCTTACACCCCATCCTTTGCCGTGTGGCTCCCCAGATTTGGGAGAGCTTCAGTGGTCATTTACCCACCCATCTAGGGTAGGAACTGTCTCTGTGGCAGGGAGCCCATAGAAAATGAGTCCCTTTGTCAAGTTGGAAGCTGCCTGTGACCCAGGCTGGGGCTAGCTTGCGCCTGCTCCCTGATTGTAGTTCCTCAGATACTGGCTTCGCCTGCCCTCACTGGTCTCTCTGGCCACTTTGAGGGGTGAAAGGGAGATGCCCAGGATGTGATTCCCATCCTCAGGGTGCGCAAAGGGCAAGCTGGGGTTGCCCGGTGCCAAGAGGTGTTCGGGTTACAGTATGGAGGAGGCAAGGAGCAGGGCCCCAGTGGTCCTAAGCTCCAGGAAAACCCTGAGCGGGCCACTTTGGACCCAGGTAGCCTCTGCCTGAAGCCTAAAGCCAAGCACCAGTGCTGATCGTCTCCATCCACCCTCCTCCCCGTGGCCCTGCCACCACATTTGGAGCTCCCCAGTCCAGCCTCACCTCGGGCAGATTACCGGCCTCTGAAGTGCTCTCCAGCTCCGAGGTGGGCTCCAGGAGACTGATGGATCGCATGATCCCTCGGAGGTTGATGCGAGGCCGCAGCCCAGGCTCTTCTTTTGGGGCTGCCTGGCTCTCTTCTAAGCCTGTAACTTTCACCACCCCACTGCCCCCCGGTTCTGGTGGGAGTGGTGGGATAGGTATAGAGACTTCAGGGGCCAAGGGCTCCTCTGGAGAGCCCCCACCCACTTTCTGCTCCCAGACATGGCTCTGGCGGCTGTGAGGAAGTGGCCCTGAGTCAGCTTTAAGGGATGCAGGAACTACATCATACACATCAACACCCAGCCCACCCCCGTCGCTCCCACCATACCTGGCAGTCAGGATGCCCTGGTATGTCTGCAGCTGGCGCAGGAAGCCAGGGTTGGGGCGGACAATGGGCCGGAGCTCCTGTACATGCAGCAGGGCCTGCTCCAGGCTCCAGCCATACTGCTTCATAGCATAGGCCAGCACTGTGGCGGCCGAGCGGCTGACACCCATCTTGCAGTGAACTAGCACCCGGGTGCCCTGGGCTCTGTGGAGGCAGGACACAGTCAGCCCCAACTTTCCCCACAGTGAGAAGCCAGCAGCATGGGGGAGGCTAGAGAGGGGAAGGAAGCGAGGAGACCGAAGGCTGGAGGAGGGAGTGGGGACCCAGTGCAGCGGGGCAGGATGAAGGCACAGGGGCTCGCGTGAAGCTGGGGCCCAGGCTCTGAGACCTGGGCTGGGCAGCGGGAGCCTGCAGGAGCCTGACCTCGCGGCCTCAATGAAGCGGTGCGTCTCCTTCCAGTGGGGCAGCAGCTGCGCTGACTCCTCATCCCAGAGGCGCACGTTGTAGTAGATGAAACGGTCAGGGAAGAAGTTGTCGATTTCCCGGGCCATGTTCAAGATGTGGCTGACCCTGTACCAGAGGGCCCAAGGCCAAGCTGATGTGGGCAGGGACACCAGGTACGGTGGCCACCAGACCTACAGACTGTGGGCATTTCTGTCTAGTCCTTGATTCTGCGTCCTTGTACGGCTGCAGCAGCACTTACAGTGGGGAGGAGAACTGAACTAGCTGTCAGATAACTGCCTTCGAGTGCATCATTCTGCCTTGTTGGGCTTGAGTTTCCCCACCTAGTCGAGGTAGCTGAGGTCAACTGCAACACTAATCCTTCCATTATTGTGGAAACTTAGTGGAAGAACAGCTTTTAAGCTAAGCTCAGTTTGGGTGGCTCTGCAGCAGCAATTGACAGGCTACAGTAGGTCTCCCAGAAACCCACGGACAGATGACAGGTAGCCCTGAAAGCAGGCGGCCAGGTCTCCCCCGGGAGAAGAACGCCCTTCTTCTCTAAGACACGGCCAGGTGGTCATAGCGGCACACGCTTCTGCCCCTCATCTGTGCATGGTTGAGGCCGTGGCTTCTATACTTGTTTACGGTGTCAGGGGAAAGAGAGGCCCAGGGGCTGGCCAGTGGGCAGCAAGCTTCTATCCTGAGGAGGCCTGAGAGCCCCTGTAAGGGCAAAAACCCCAGGGGTGGTACTGAGAGTGGTTAGGGTTCTGAAGCAGGCACGCGACCCCTCGGGGGAAGCTAAGGGAAGGGGAGAGAGGCCTGGAACCCCACCTGTTTCTCTGCAGTTCCTCCAGGTTGGCCGCATTCCACTCAGAGCCCTGTGGGGTTGGGGGAGAGAAGCACCAGGCTCCCTTGCCTCCTGGTGCCCCTCACCAGCAGCCGTAGGGCTCTGGGCACTCCCTAACAGCTGTGCTCACCAGGTAGAGGTGGGGGAAGATGCGGGAGGCCCGGTCTTGCTGGGCCATGAGCAGCAGCATCTGGTTGTCGATGAAGTCACGGTACTGCTGGAGAGGGCATCCCAGGCGCAGCTCCAGAGCCTGGCGGATCTGCAGGCAGGGCCCAGGGGAGAAGTTCCTGGTCCCTCTCTCCCTGGGGCCTCCAAAAACTGTACCCTGTCCCATCTAGACAGAGCTGAGGCCAGTCCTGGGCAGAGGCCAGGGCTACCAGGGAGTGGCTGAGGACTGGAGGAAAGCAAGGCAGGAAGAGCTCCCGGGAGAGGGTAAAGCCCATCGCCCTGGCTGGGGGTCCCAGGCCCTGGACCTCTGCCCGCCCTGCCCACCTCTTTGGAAGTGATGCTCTCCAGGTCACTGGCATCCAGCACCTCCCACAGCTCAGCCCGGATCGCCTGCTCCATCTGCTCCTGCTCTGAGGGCCTGGGAGCAGAGCCCTTGAGTCAAGGGCCCCTTTCCTCTCTGTTGAGAGACACCCCTGCCTCTGCCTCCCCTGACTGAAGTCCCCACACACACTGACCGGCCCGGCTCTGCACTAGGGGGTCGCAGGGACTCCAGGTCAGCCATGGCCATCCACTCATTGAGGCAGTTCTGGTCAGAGTTCAGTCTTTCCTGGTAGTGGGCAGCCCAGGCGAGGGCACTGCCACTGGGCACAAGGCCGCTACCTAGAGCTGCCTCACATGCCTGGTGCAGCACCTGGAGAGTGGCCCTGGAACAGGAGGAGAAACTGGTCACTCTGTCCTCTCTGCTGCCCTCACTCAGGCGCTGCAGCCATTTCTCAAGAAGGAGGCTGGGCCCTGCGGTGCTTACCACATGGTCTGGATGGAGATAGGCTTAAAGATTCGGCTCTGCCCTCCAGATGTCACACTGAAGCCCCTGTAGGAGACAGGTGCCGTAGAATGAACATTAGGCTCTCAGACAGAGAACCTGCCCTTCTGTCAGATGTGGGGAGGCTGAGGTCCAGGTTAGGCAGGTGACTTGCCCAGGATCACACAGCGATCTGAGATAGAGCTGAGAGTAGGCCTCAGTTCCCCAGCTCCAGTTCTGCTATTCCCCAGTTCCCTGTCCCTCCTTTCCCATCGCCACCACTTACCCGTCTCCATCTAAATACACTTGGGTGTCGCTCCAGAGGGGCAGGACCAGGCCCAGGGTACAGCTGGGAGAGCTGGGGGGGGACACAGGGAGAGCTGTTGTCCCCTGTACCTCACTTCCTTGCCACCCCCACCCCACTCCTACCTGCTGTCAGGAAAATCTACACCCAGGAGGACAGTCTCCTCCTGATTGAGACAGTCACGTGTGGAAACCACCAGCAGGTAGCGCAGTCTTGGGGGTCGGGCTGCCTCTAGCTGGGCTGCCTGGGAAGATGGGAGGAGGAGCCCAGAGTCACAGTGAGGACCTTGCTTCTTTTCCACCCGACTTGGACATAGCTCAGGGTGGGGCAGCCCCACACCCCCATCCCACCCCAACTCCCAGATGGAAGATCAGTGGCTACAATCCAGTAGTTCCCAACAGCTGGATTTCACGGTCCAATTATTATTATTATTTTGTACTAGGGAATTGAACATAGGTCCTTCACCCAGAGCTATATCCCGTCCTTTTAAAATTGTTTTTATTTTGAGACAGTATCCTTTTTTTTTTTTTCCGGTACCGGGAATCAAACTCATGACGTCACGCTTACCAGGTAGGCACTGTGCCACTGAGATAAATCCCCAGCCCCTGAGACAGTATCCTATTAAATTGCCCAGGCTGGGCTTGAACTTTTGACCCTCCTGCCTCAACCTTCCAGAGTACAAAGATTAAAGACTCTTAAAGGGAGAGTATGGAAAAATGGGGCAATGGGACTGACAGAGTGGCCCAATTTTTGGTTTTGCCTAGGAAAGGTTTTTAATTAATTAGTCATTTTGAGACAGGGTCTCACTATGTAGTTCAGGCTGGCCTTGAACTCACTTATGTAGCCCAGGCTGGCCTCAAACTCACAACAATCCTCCTGCCTCAGCCTCCCAAGTGCTGGGATTACAGGCATGTGCCACCACGCTCAGCTCTAGGAAAGGTTTTTAAAGATCCTCTCACTTGCAGTTACCATCATTTCATTCAAGAAATGCTTATCATGCCTCAGGTGTAGCTTACTGGTAGGGTGCTTGCATAGCATATATGAGGCTCTGGGATCCATGCCCAGGACTGCTAAATAAATATTAAAATGTTATCATCAAGAAATATTAAGGACTTAATTTCACAGCACAGTTCGGTACCTCTGTTCAAAACCCAGCTTTGGGAAGGAGGGCATCTTTGTTACATTGTGCTGCCGACAGCAGGTGTCTCCACAGGCTTTTGGGAGCCAGCCCTTAGGCGCCCCCGGAGGCCACCTCTCTATAGCTGCTTCTCTCCCTCTGCCTGGCCCTCCTGCATACCAGCCCCTGGCAGGTACCTTCTGGACACCTTGCAATATCTCCCCTGGCTGAACAGTGCCCCTCTGTGTGACTCCCACACTATGAGCCTAACTTGGCCTTATTTGGCTATGCAGGACAAACCTCCCCTGTCCTTTTACAGATCCCCAGAGCCCGTGGACATGACCCACCCCTGTTAGGATGTCTCTACCTGAAACAGCAGGGTCATGGGGTTTGGGTAACCTCTACTGCACAAGTGCCTTCTGCCCTCACACCATTGCTCCCCAGACACAAAGCTCCCACCCCCTCTTCTGATGGGCTCTGTGTGACCCCTCACCAGGTGGATGTCATCCTGTGGTCTCAGCAGTTCCACCATGAGGTGCAGGTGCTGCCTCTGCTCCTGTTTCTTGGAACACTGCGGCCCTTGTCCATCTGGCTGGTCCCCCTGGGGCTGCTCCTCACCAGGGGCTCCCTCCACTGGCTCAGAACTGGCCTCAGGTGCTTCACCAGTGTCCCCTCCATCATCCTGCAGTCCAAGGACAGCTCCTCGGAGTACTGCAAAGCTCTGCCTGGTAGGGCCGGGGGAATCATTATAGCCTGGGGTTTTCACACTTTAGGGAGTATCTGAATCCCATGGAGGCTTGTTGAAGTGGATAGTTGGCCCTTTCCCCAGAGAGTACACAGGGCAGGGGTGGGGATAACCAGGGGGCTAGTGATGGCCACCATACCTGGAAAACCAGCCTTAGGCTCTCAGACCCCTCTCCCTCTAGCTGGCCTGGATAGACCTCCCACCAGCCCACCTGGAGGAAAGGTAAAGATGGTTGGGGATCCAAGACTCCTTAGGCCCTGCTGTCCCATCCTGCTCTTTGGCTTGTGGCTACTGGCCTGAGCCACTGGCCTGAGCCATTGGCCTAAGCCTGTGTCCTGGGTAGTGGGTAAAGGAGCACCAGCTGACCAGGTGAAGGTGGAAGCCAGGGCAGCCCTGTGGGTTCTGCCACATGCCAGCAGGGCCCCCAGCCCAGCCCACCCGAACCAGGCCCCACCTATGGACTGTGGAGTTTTGGCCCTTAAGGAAGCCCTCTGTTCCCAACACCTGGATGAGAGTGGCCAGTCCTGGGGGCTGGACGCAGGCGTCTATGTCCAGAGAAAGGTGCTAACCTGCGCTGGAGCTGGCTTCTGCGCCTGGCTGCTGGGTCCTGCTGAGGAAGCAGCCCCCAGGGGGGAGTGAGGGCGGAGAGATCTCGCCTCCTCCCATCCCCTTCTCACGAGGCTCCAATTGGGGGGCAGTGGGGCGAACGCCCAGCCCTTGTGAGGGGGAAGGGGGAGGTGTCAGATGCCAATTCCTGTCTCTCCCCACCCCGCTCCCTATCAGGAGGCACTCGGGAGCCCAGCCCCAGCCCAGCCCAAGTCCAGGTGTGGCGGGACGGGTGGGCTGGGGATGCCGAGGGTGTGGGCTCAGAGTGGATTTGGGCCTCTGCAGACGGGTCTGGCGCTCAAGACTCCAGATCTGGCCTCGGTCAAGTTCTTAGGAGCCCCGAGACGCCCCCAAGCCCCTCCAATCTGAGCCTCGAGGTCCCCCTCTACTCACCCCCAGGCGTAAGCAGAGGCTGCCGCGGGCAGACGCACTCCCCCAGGCCCGGCTAGCAGCTAACTGCGTGCATGGGAGCAAGCCAGACTCACCGCGGGCCCCACAGGCGTGGAGTGGCCGCTGGCCGGGGGCGAGCGGCTCACTGTGACCAGGGCCATGGAGTTAGGCCGAGGGTGTCTGGGCAGGCACTGGGCAAGGACCCCTCGTACAGTCCCAAGACAGTCTCTGCCCCGCAAGACCAGGAAGGAGAGAGCAGCCGCCAGGGCCTGGCACCTCCTCGGGGCGGCCCTTAAAGGGCCAGTCTCGCGGCCAGCCCGGGATGCGGAGGCCGCAGGCAGCGGCCGCGGCCCCTCCCCTCGTGGCTCGCCCCGCCCCGCCCCATCCACGCTGGGGGCGGGGCGAGGCGCAGGTGCGGATTCCCAACCTGGTACTCCTCCGTTGTTTCCCGGTGCTCCCAGGAAGTGACCCAGCCTTCCCTGCCCCGCCCAGTTAGATCACCTGAGCCGGAGCCTTTTTTTTTTTGGGGGGGGGGTTCCCTATTACACACCAACAGAAGTAGATACTAGGAATGGGACAAGTCTTAGGATCAGGCAAAGTGGGTCTTAAATCGGGGACCCTCACCCCAAACGTTTCTTTTTTGCTGGCTGGCGTTCCGGTCTCCAATTCTTCATGAATCTGCGGGACACAGCAAACTTCGGGGCAAATAGGATGGGACATAGAAACAGCCCAGGAAGCTAAGCGTGGTGGAGTGCTCTAATCCCAGCACTCTTGGAGGGTGAGGCAGGAGGATTTTAAACCCGAGTCCAGCCTGGGTAATTTAGAGACCCTGTCTCTAAAAAATGGGAAGGGTGGGAGCTCAGTGTGAAGGTCTGGGTTTCAATCCCCAATACGGAAGGCTGGGGGCAGGAGGATAGTCCAGGAACCTCACGGAGGAGTCTCAGGACGACCTCGGAGGCCAGCAGGGGAGGGCTCAGCCTGTTCCCAGCTCCTGAGGAGGAAGCAACTTGTCCACAGTCCTCTGTTAGAACATACTGGAGTGGTGCAGGAAGCTGAGCTTGGGCTGCAGGGATGGAGGGGCTCTTCCCAGTGGGCTGTGAGTAGGGTCTGCAGGCCTGGCCTTATTATCTTCCCAACAAGAGCGTGGGCCAGGTTCGTGGAAGGCCAGGCCAGGTGGCCAGAGGGATGTGGGTCTCCAGTAGGTGGGCAGAGCTCCGAGGAGAGCACCTGGTGTTTCCTTTCCCCTTCCCAACAAAGGGCCCCGGGTGTGAGGGCTGACTTCTCATTTTACAGTGCAAGAAACAGGTTCAGAGAAGCTAAAGGGGCCACAGTCAGGACTCAAAGCCAGCTCTGAGGTCACTGCCCATGGTGTCTCCATCAGGGTCCCCCACCCAGCAGCCCCCAGCTCCAGCCCACTTGAGTTGAGCAAGCCTGCTGCTAACGGTCTCTTTATTTCCATCTCAGTGCCTCTGCCAGCCATCTCTGGGCTCCAGGCCCCAAGCCCAGCAGCAGACAGTTTATAAATAAATAAATTATAAAAGCAGGCGGAGGGAGTGGCCTTGACCCTCCCAGGTCCAGGTGGCTCAGTGCTCCGTGAGTGACAGCTGCAGGATCCGCTGTAGGTCCTCCTCCTCCTGCTGCCCCCGCCGCTCCCGCTCCTCCTGCTCCCGAGAGGACAACTCAAGGGCCAGGCGAAGCTGTTCCTCAAAGCTTGGGGGAGCCAAGGATAGGGGTGTCCTCTCAGGAGACCCAGGGTCCCTGGACTCTGTGGACAGCCGCAGGCTTTCCTGGAGGGCCCTGTGGGCAGGGATGAGAGAGGGAAGAGCAGACCGAAGTGTGAAGGCTGGGCGAGGAAGCAAGGGGCTGGGTGCCTGGCTTTGGTGGACAAGGCCAGGATGATGAGTAAGGTCACGCAGGACCTATCTCCCTGTCCCTCGTGGCAGCACCACTGTTGGAGGGTGGCTTTGGAGAGGGTATGGCAATGTAGGACCAGCACCTCTCGGATACCCATCAGCCAGGGGACCACTAGGGGTTCAGACTCAGCGGGGCTGAGGCAGGACCCTCATTGGTGGGTCCTGCAGGGCCTCACCGCTCCAGCTGAAGCTGCTCCTCGTAAACAGTGGCTTGGGGAGGAGAGTGGGCGCCAGGCCGAGAGTGGGTCAGGGCTTCCCAGATGGTCACCTGCAGTAGCCACAGCCCGAAGCTGTCACTTTGGCCCTGTGGCTGCAGAGGCCAGGGCCCACCCTGCCCCAGCCCCACCTGCTCTGCTTCCGTGCCCGCCTCAAGCAGGCTCTGCTGGATGGCAAACTGCAGCAGGTCATCGTCCTCGTCTCGAAGGGGCTCGCTGCGCTCAGCACCCAGCACGCTGTACCCCTCAGGGACCTCGAACACAGTGGGGTCCACCTCGCATGGGAAGGGGCTCCCTGGGGAGGCAGCAGGGGGACCACACTCAGCCCCAGGCCTCAGCCCCCAGACAGACACGTAGCCTCCCTCTGCCCCCCCTTGGGGGTACCTGAAGTGGTGAGGGCAGAGCTGGGGGCTGGCACCCACACTGAGCTCAGGGGCTCATCACAGCCACACAAGTTGCTGAAGGTGATTCGGGCATTGAGCACATGGAAAAGGGGAATTTCTGTGGAGACAGCCAGGCCTGAACCACTTGACCCCTGCAGGTCCCCTTCCCTGGAGTACCCGATCCCACTGCCCCAGGCTGCCCCCTCACCAATCTTGACAGGGAAGCCAGGGGGGAGGCGCAGGGTGATGAAGTCACGTAGCTTGGCGAAGTGGGCATTGCTGATGGCCATCAGGTCAATGATGGGCGTTACTTGGTCACCCAGGGAGAGTGGGTGCTCCTCGCTCAACCACAGTGTAGCCTTGAACCTACCCAGCCAACCACAGGACGTGGGTTAGGGACTCTCTGGTGGCCTTCTCATTGAGGCCCACCACCTCTGGTCACCTGCCTGGGGTACCCTCCTCCCTGCTCAGTTGCCCTTGTCTGCCTCCCCCAGTAACTTGCCCCAGAACCTGAGCCCACACTGGGGCTCGTGATGGTTCTGTGTCTGCTTATCTGGTCTGAGTGAGGACAGCAGGGGCCAGGCTGTGGGCCGTGTTCTGGGTCTCATCCACAGAGGGGTCAGTAAGACAGACCCCTTGTCTTACTCCTCTACATAGAGGTGGCCACCACTGCACACTGTGCTGTAAGCATAGCCCTGGGGCCAGGACTGCTGAGGCCTGAATCCCAGCCTGGCTGAGAGGATGCACATGAGGTAGGCTGGAGAGTGCTGGGCCTGGTGTAAAACTGCAGGTCACAGGTCCTTGAGAGGTGGGTGGGCAAGTGTGACTTCATTTCATTGAGGAGGAAATCAGATTCCAGACAGGGAAGATATTTTCTCTAGCCACAGAGGCCAGGGTGGCAGAGCTCTAAGCCCTTCCCATTCTGGCATGCCTGGCCCCCAGCTCACGCTCACTACATTAGGAACCATCCAGGGTGGTGCCACCCACTCATTCACTGGTTCATCAAAGAATTGTGACTGACTCTGGGTCATGGTGCTTGCTGGGTACTCAGGCTGTGGATAAGACATGTGGCTCCTAACCTCTGGAAGACTCCAGAGAGAAGCTTGCTGGAAGAGCAGGTCCCTCACAGTGACCGGAGTCTATCAAGGCTCAGAGGGGCTGCGTGGGGCCCCTTTCCCCAAAGAAGTCCCCAGCCAGTCCCCAGACCTCACCTCTGTACTTTGCTGGACATCTCGATGGGGCGGCCAATGTTTCTGGACTCCAGGCTGAAGCTGGGGTCGAAGTATTCGTCAGGGGAAATGGCTGTGGGGTTGGTGGCACTGGCTGCCTGCTGCACAGGAGCCTGGGTGGGCCCCAGGAGCACACTTAGCTTCAGGATGGACAGACAATGTCCCGCCCACCTGCTGGCCTGGCCCTCCCCAGCCCCGGCTCACCCCACTGTGGGAGGAGTGCTGCTGGGCCATCCCCAGGAAGGACTGGAACGGAGTCTTCCCCCCTGGAGAGAAGGGAAGGGGGCATAAGGGGACTGTGGGCCACAGCCAGCCTGCCCCGCCGCCTGCCCCCCACCTGGGAGCCTCCTGCTGGGACACAGATGGGTGAAGAGGATGGGAGGCCTCCAGCTTCTCTGGGGCCTACTCAGGCTCTGACCCCAGACTACATATCACTGGGTGGCAGGCAGGCGCACCTGGGTTTACCTTTGCTCCTTGACTTGTCCTGATCAGAGAGGTGCTCTGTGCGAGTGCGTGTCACCAGCTCCACGTTGGTGGCACTGTATACCTGGGGAGCAGCAGAGACAGGGAGAGCTGGGGGTTGAGAGCCTGTTCCCCACACTCACCAGCCTCACCCGCACAGGCTGCAGAGACAGGCACGCTCACTCCCCACAGTGGAGAAGAGGGCAGGATCTGGACCCCAGGTGTCACCTACTGAGCAGGTGTGGCCCAGGACCAAGAAGCAAATGCTCCTCTTCAGTTGGTGTGGGGTGGGGTTCAGCAGGGCCCTCAGGCCCCAGTGAGCTCCCTTGGGTGCACAGGACTACTCCGCCTCTCCCTCCACACTGGGACTGGGTGTGGCAAAGGAGCTGAACTCCTGGGCCTCATCTGTACCCCAGCCCCCACCACTGGCCTCTCCTGCCTTGGCCTCGTAGCCGCTGACAGTCTCCATCTTCTCAGACCGCCATCCCCAGATACCGCATTTGTTCCTGTGACAGACCAAACAGGAGCCAGTGAGGACAGGTGCTGTTCACACCCTGGCCAAAGCCCCCTCCACAAGCCAGCTCTGGTTGCCCACGTCTCAGGGTCCTTTCCCAGTGAGGAACGCAGAGGGGCCTTAGGAATGGGGCCATCTGAACAAGGGCTGGGTCTATAGAATACCGAGGAATTATCGCTAACTTTATTAGATGTGATAATGCTGTCTGGGCTGGATTAAAAAACATCTTTCTCTGTCAGAGTCACACACAGAAACATTTACTGTTGACAGGCTGTGACATCTGGGATGTGCTTTAAAATACTCTGGGGGGGGGGAGGAAAAAGGGGAGGAAAGATAGATTCAGTAAGCCTAGTAAAGTGCTGCTAAATGTGGAAGCTGAGCAATGATGGGTAAGTATGGTAATAGTTCTTCTTTCATGTATGTTTGAATTTTTTTATTTTTATTTTTTGTAGTGCTTGGGATGGAGTCTGGGGCCTTGCGTGTGCTAGGCAAGCGCTCTACCGTTCAGTAACATCCCTAGCTTATTTGAAATTTTCCATAACAAAAAGGTAAAAGTATGTCTGATTCAAAATAATAGCTGAAGACTTCAGTACCCCACTTTTACTACTGAATAGAACATGCAGACAAAAGATCAAAGAAACAGAAGAAATGAACAACAGCACAAACTACACTTTACAGATATTCTGAGAACACACCACCCAGTAACAAAAGAATACAATTCTTCTCTAGTACACATGGGACATTTTTTGGAATTGACCATATGCTAGGCCATAAAAGAAACCTCAATAAAATTCAAAGGACAGAAGGCACACAAAGTATGTTTTCCAACCACAATGGAATGAAATTAGGAAAAAAAAAATCTTAAAAAATCCTTACACATGTGAGGAAAGTAAACAACATATTCCTAAATAACCAATGGTTCAAAGACTAAATAAAAAAGGAAGTCAGAAGATACTTTGAAATGTATTGAAATGAAAATGCAATATATGAAAACAGGGCACAGTCAACGCCATGCTGAGTGGGAAATCTACAGCCATAAACGCCTTCGTTAGCTGGATGTGGTGGCGCATGCCTATAATCCCAGCACTCGGGAGGCTGAGGCAGGAGGATCGTTGGGAGTTCAAGGCCAGCCTGGGCTACAAAGTGAGCTCAAGCTCACCCTGAACTGCATAGCGAGACCCTGTCTCAAAAAGACAAAAAAAAAAAAAGCCTACATTAAGAAAGAAAAGTTGGGCATCGAGGTGCCCACCTACAGGTCCAGCTACTTAGGCTAAGGTGGGAGACCAGTCTGGGCAACACAGCAAGACCCAGTATCAAATGAATGAGAGAGAGACAGAGAGACAGAGAGAGAAGAAAGGAGAAAGAAGAGAAAGGGAAAGGAAGGAAAAGAGAAGTCAGGTGTAGTAGCACTCAGGAGGCTGAGGCAGGAGAACTGTGTTGAGCTGAGGCTACCCTGGACTATATAGAGAGACCCTATCTCAAAAACTCAAAGAGAAAAAATCCAGACATGGTGGTAGATGCCTGTGATCTTAGCACTTTGGGTGACTAAAGCAGGAGGATCCGAAGTTTAAGTCCAGTTTGGGCAACTTGAGGCTCAGTGAGACCCTGTCACAAAATAAAAAATAAAAAAGGGATGGGGATATAGCTCAGTGTGAAGGCCCTGGGTTAAATCCCCAGTACCACATATATACACAAAATTCTCAAATCAATAACCTAATCTTCTACATTAAGACACTGGAAACAAACAAACAAAAAAGACGCTGGAAACAGACAAACTAAACTCACACCACTCAGAAAGGAAAAAATAAGCCCGGCACAGTAGTACTGGCCTGTTATCCTAGCACCCTGGGAAGATGCAGCAGGAGGATTGCAAATTTCAGCCCAGCTTGGGAAACTTAATGACTTAGGAAACTCTTTCTTAAAATAAAAATTTTTAAAAAGGGGATGTAGCTCAGTGTTAAGAGTCTGGGTTCAATTTCAGTATTAGAAAAGGAAAGAAAAGAAGTAAGCCAGGTGTAGTGATACATGCCTATAATTCCAGCACTGGGGAGGCTGAGACAAGAGGATCATTGAGAGTTCAAACCAACCTGGGCTACACAGTAAGTTTGAGATCAGTCTGAAGGCAGGCATGATAGTACATGCCTGTATTCCCAGCACTCGGGAGGCTGAGGTAGGAGGACTGCTGTGGGTTTTGAGGCCAGCCTGAACTGCATAGTGAAACCCTGTCTCAAAAAGACAAAAAAAGAAAAGAAAAAAGAAAAGAAAGAAAGAATGAATGAATCCCAGCATATGGGAGGCTGAAGCAGGAAGAATGCTGCAAGTTTGGGGCCAGCCTGGGCTATATAGTAAGTTTAAGGCAGAGTGAGACCCTGTCTCAAAAAACAACAAACAAACAAAAAAAGGATTAACTCAAAATGGCTCAAAGACCTAAATGTGAGAGCTAAAACTTTTAGAAGAAAATGGGGGGAGGTGTCTCCATTACTCTAGATTTGACAAAATATTATTAGAAATAATAAGCAACAAGCTGGGCATGGTCATGCACGCCTGTAATCCTGGTACTCTGGGAGGCTGAGGCAGGAGGATTGAAAGTTCAAGCCTTGCCCAGGCAACTCAGCAAGACCCTGTTTCAAAATTAAGAAGAAGAAAGGGCTGGGGAGATAGCTCAGTGTGAAGATCCCAGGTTCAATCTCCAGTACCATAAAAATAAATAAATAAATGCAACTGAAGAAAAATAAACTGTCTATCATCATCAAAATTAAAAATGTTTGTCCCTTCAAAGGACACAATTAGGAAAGTGAAAAGACAGCCCACAGAAAATATTTGCAAATCATATATCTGATAAGGGACTTATACCTAGAATATACAGCAAATTCTTTTTTTTTTCTCTTTTTTAATGGTACTCTGTGGATTAAACCTAGGGCTTTCTCACTGAGCTACATCCCTAACCCTTTTAATTTTTTATTTTGAGACAGGTTGTCACTAAGTTGCCCAGAATAGATTCAAACTTATGATTTCCCTGCCTCAGCCTTCCAAAGTGCTGGGATTACAGGTTTGTACCACCAAGCTTGGCTACATAGAGAACTCTTGCTGGGGGTGTAGCTCAGTGGCACAGCGCCTGCCTGGCAAGTGTGAGGTCTTGCGTTCGATTCCCAGTACAAAAAAAAAAAAAAATACATAGAGAACTCTTACAATTCAATAAGAAAAAGATAAGCCAATTTAAATGTTGGGTAAAGGTTATGTTAATAAGTTCTGATAACCTACTACATCAGACCAGCCAGGGTAAAGGGTATGAACAGACATTTCTCCAAAGAAGACACATAAATCACTGATGAAAAGATGCTCAATGTTGTAAGTCATTAGGGAAATGCAAATCAAAACCACAATGAGATGCACTTCACTTCCACTGGGATGGCAATAACCCAAAAATGGATGAATGAACACCAAACTGGCCATGGTGGCCCATACCTGTAATCCTAGCATTCAGGAGGCTGAGGCAGGAGGACTGCCACAAGTTCAAGATCTGCCTGGGCTATATAATGAACTCAAGGCAGCCTGAACTACATGGTGAGAACTTGTTTCAAAAACAAAACCAAAACAAAACAAAATGAACAATATCGAGTGCCGGTGAGAATGTGAAGAAACTGGAACCCTCGTACACTGCTGGGAAGAATGTAAAATGGCACACCTCCTCTGGTAAACAGTCTAGCAGTTGCTCAAACAACTAAATATTGAGTTACCATATAACAGAGGGATTTTACTCTGATGTACAGACCCAGAAGAAATGAAAACAAATATGCACACAAAACTTGTATACAAACGTTTAGCAGCCTTATTTATAATAGCCAAATACTGTAATAGAAACAACCTAGATGTCTGTCAATGGACTAATGAATAAACAAAGGTGGTATGTTTATACAATTTAATTTCGCCATAAAAAAGAAATGAAATAATTACATGCTACAAGTTGGATGAAACTTAAAAACGTTACACTAATTTTAAAAAGCCAAGACACAAAAGGCCACATATTTTAAAGTTTCATTCATATGAAAGTCCAAAATAGAGAAGTATATAGAGACAGAGAGTAGATTAGTAGATGCTTAGGGCTAGGGGAAAGGATGGGGACAAGTAATAATTTAAATTTCTTCTTGAAAGCTGGGCCTGGCTGGATGTGGTGGCTCACGTCTATAATTCCAGCACTGGGGAAGCTGAGGCAGGAGGATGTCATGAGCTTGAGACCAACCTGGGCTACATAGTGAGTTTAAGGCCAGCCTAAATGGTATAGCGAGATCTTGTCTCCAAAAAAATAAATAAATTAATTAAATAATGAGGCTGTGTATTTTGGTGCATGCCTATAATCCCAGCACTTGAGAGGCAGAAGTACAAGGATCACCAAAAGTTCAAGGACTGCCTGGACTATATAGTGAGTTGAAGGCCAGCCTGAACTACACAGCAAGACCCTGTCTCAAAAAAACACACAAAACAAAACAAAAACCACTGAGTTGTATACTTTAAATGGGTATGATATATGAAATTTATCTCAATAAAGCTACTTCAAAAAGTGTTTACTTTTAAAAGTGTTTCCAACCGGGCATGGTGGCACATGGCTGTAATCCTAGTACTTGCAAGGCTGCGGCAGGAGGATTGCTGTGAGTTCAAGGGCACCCTGGGCTACCTAGTGAGTTCAAGGCCAGTCTGAACGGCATAGTGAGACCCTGTCTCAAAAACAGAAAAAGTGTTTCCAAGGTCTGCCGCTGCAATCAGGAGCATATGTTATTAGAGAAATTAGAGAAATAACACTCTTGGTTCCCCGGCTACCTAGAAAGGACTCTGCCCTCAAACTTGGCTGTTGTTAATGAGAAGCCAGCACTGCCCTGAATCACAACCTAACTGCTTGTTTTTATGGAAAACGTGTGGGGTCAGAAGTCAAGAAAAGGGACAGCCAAGTACAGTGGCAGTGGCACATGCCTGTGATGTGAGCTATCCAGGAGTCTAAGGCAGAGGGATTGCAAGTTAGGAGCCAGCCTAGGCAACTTAACAGGGCCTTGCCTCGATTTAAAAAAAAAAAAAAAGGGCTGGGGACATAGTTCAGTGATAGTCCACTTGCCTAGCATGTGTGCAGCCCTGGGTTCCATTCCCAGCACTGGAAATAAAAAAAGGAAAAAGAGAAAGAAATGCAGGACATCCTAACCTCACCCTTTCCCTGGGAAGGCAGTGGCCAGCATCCACAAGCATGCAGGGGCTCCGAGCTTGCCACCCCCACCCACCCAATCTGAGCAGCCTCTGGTGGGTGGCTCAGCCTCCCAGGGACCTTGGCTGGGAACCTCAAGGACAGCCCTGGCCTCCTCAGTGGTGGTTCTTGCTACCTCTCATCCCACCCACGCTGTGCTAGGCCCCAGCTGACCTCTCAAAAGCCACATTTCGAGTGTCGAGGTGGGTGGAGACGATAGGGGAGGTGAGGCGGCTGGCCACATGTTCCTCGCTGGGCCGCATGGCGGCCAGCAGTGCTTCAGGCTCATGTAGAGCAAGCCCTAGTGTCTCCGTGTGCACCACCTGCCGGTCATGGTCCACTTCCATCACCAGGGCTCCAGCCTCTGCCGTGACAGGGGTGTAGGGAAGAGGGACATGTCAGTGCTGGGCCCCACTAACAAGCTACCCTCTGCCACTTGGGGCTCGGTGGTCCAGCCACAGCCCCTGCATTCCCCTTCATGCCCCACATTAGTTTGCACCTCTGGAAGGTGCAGAGAAGAGACAGAGTCATCCTCGAAAGCCATTGAGAATCTGAGGGTGCCAGCATGCCCCCTGGCACATGTCCCAGAGCTCACCCTGGCCCTTGAAGATGAAGCTCCTGCGGCCACGCTGCCAGGTCATGTGCTCAAAGCCCAAGAGACTGGTGTCCACTCGCAGGCTCTCACCCCGCTTCCACACACGGTATACGTCGCTTGGACACATCTTGGACACAAGGGGCACTGAGGGAGCACCGAGGTCACTGGGGCTCTTCCCAAAGGCCCCAGTCGGTATCCCTGGGAGCCAAGTGATCCCCACTCACCCCAGCTGGTGAACTCCCACTTCATCTCCACGTAGAAATCAGGAGCCTGAGAGAGACCAGAGCTACCCGTAAGGGCCTGGCTCGGTGCCAGAGGCCGGCAGACCCAAGGGGACCTTGCTACACTGCAATGGCCCAGCTATGGTCCCAACACAACCAACCCCTGCCCAGGGAGGTCAGACCAAGTGGGGGCCTGAAATAGTCTACACATAAAAAAGCCATAAGCATCTGAAGACACGGGCCACTCAACTGGCCATGACGGGGGAGGGGGGGAACTGTGGGTCTCTAAGGCCGCATTGGTAAAGGGGACACAATGAACCTTCCAGGGATGCCCCTGGGAGGGAATGAAGTAGTGTGCTCTGCCTGCAGGGCCCCTCTACACACCTGAAAAAAGACGGACAGGGCATAGAACCACACATTCCAGGGGCCTGGCTGTTTCCACTGCCTCCCTCCAAGAAACCTGCATTCTCTAGAAGGCCCAAAGCCTAAAGCTCTGGAGAGATTTCTGGCACATGGGACCCCTCCATGCAGGTGAAGGCTTTCCTTCCAAAGGGCCCATGACCCCGGGTTGGGTTCAAGACATGGGTGGGAAGGCTGCTGCACGGGCCAGGGGCCCTTCTAAGACCCAAAATTGTATGGGGGACCAGGGTGGTCCCCACCATGGTACCCCATCCTCCTTTACTGGCCATATCCTGTGCCTGGCTGTACCTGGCGGAGTTTGTTGAGCAGTTCTGGAATGCCAGCCAGCCTCTGTGTGGCCCTCTGGAAGTCCCGGTACTGGAGCACCAGCTGCACCATCTCAGGGTCTCCAGTGCTGACTGCCTCCTGCAGGACTGAGGGCACGAGCTGCTGAGGGAAGTCTTCCCAAAGTCCTCGGTCCTGGCAACTCACTCCTATCCACCAATCCTGCTACCAGTCTACGAGCGGCCCCTCTACCCTCTGTATACCTGCCCAGCCCTGGCGGCTCTCCTTGCCCACATTGGCATTGTGCCGAAGGAGGACTCTCACAGACTCCAGGTTTCCTAGGGACACAGCCAGCTCCAGGGGAGTCCGCCCTCGGGGGTCTTCCTGTTCAATGTCGTGCTGAGGGAGACCAACACTCAGTACAGGGGAAGAGAGCAGGGGCCAAAGCAGAGTCTAGAGGAACGGGCTGCAGTCACGATGGGAAATAAGGACAGCAGTCAGGCCAGGGAGATGGCAGAGAGTGGCCCGTATGTCCGGGGAGGGGAGGGGGCAGATGGGAAGGGCTTGCCCACCTCTCCTGCCCCCTGCCACGGGCAGCGCTGGCCTCCTGGTGGTGGGGACTGGTCATAGATGCAGGTGAGTAATGTCAAGAGTTTTGGTCGTGAGTTTTGTTTGGGTCTGTACTCAGGCTGGCTCAGGGTGATGGCGCGTGAATTCGAGGGCTTGATGCAGTGTGAGGTGGGCAGCGCGCGGGGTAAGGCCCAGCGCTGGGACACGACCAGAGGCTCAAGCGCGAGGGCAGGTGATCTGGGCTTCGGATCGGGCTGGGAGCTGGGAGCCGGAATGCGGCAGCGGATGGAGATCCTAGACCTGGGCGGGGTCCCGGCAGACAGGGCCTCACCTGGCGACTGTGCAGCGCGGCCTCCAGTTCACGGTGCCGGTTCGCCCAGACCAGCCGGTGTAGCGGGAAGGTGGGGCCCTGGCCGGCCATGCTGGGCCTCAGCGCCGCATCCCGGGGGAGGGAGGGCGGGCGCGGCGAGGGCGGCCCAGCCCCTCTTGGCTTCAGCCTCAGCGCGCGCGGCGCGGACCTCTCGCCTCTGCTCCGAGCCGCGCCCAAACTGCGCCCACCGCAG